>NW_026558186.1:0-26188 GCF_026930045.1 Uloborus diversus | reverse complement strand
ACGGCAAAAAACGAAAACCCGCCAAGATGACTAGAAAATAAACTAGAAGCAATTAAAAGTTAGTGAACATTCATTTTTATTTGATTTTTCACGCGACTTAGCGTGAAGAAATTGCTAGATAATATTATGTGTTGCCATTTCTCGCTTGACCATAAAGAAATGCAATTCTTGCATTTTTTAAAAAAATTATTGAGGCTTTTTGTGTAACTATGGGCATTAAAAATATTTTCATTTTTGTTATGTTTTCGAGATTTTAATATTTAAATAAATCATTTTACGGAGTGAGGGTGGGAGAACTTTCACTTTCGACGAAATTATCTTCTCAAAATAATATCTGCATTTGCTATCGCCAGCAACAAATCTCAAGGTGAAACTTTTGATAAAATTGGCGTATTATTACGACGTCCAATGCTTTCTCATGGACAATTCTGTTGCCGCGAGTAGAATTCGTTCATTTGACTGTTGAAAATTTTGTATTTTCGCCTACTTTTACAAAGAATATTGCTTATACAGAAGTTTTACGTATTAAAGGGGTTTTACGGTATCATTTCATTCAGGAAGACTTAAATAATCGTGAAATGGGCGAACTTTATCCATTGGTGTAAAATTTTTGACCACCAACCAACACCTGGCACCAAAATGCCAGCTCGAGAAATATTTCTCTTTTTCATACGTAAAAAAAAAGAGTAGAGAAATGTCTATTTGCAAGGAACTGACTACGAATAAAGTCCCTTTTTAAGGTGGGGTTCATTAAATTTTAACCGTTCGTGGCAAGGGGGAGGAAATAAATGACAAGAGGGACATACAATGGAGAAAATGTGACATCAAGCTTTTTTTTTTTTGATAAGAAAGTTTATTAAAAACAGTATGACATGTGGCAAAGGAAATAGGGAGCATGGTGAAGTGTGAAACTTTGTGACAAAGGGGAGAGGGGTCAAAAATTTTTAAAAGTGCATTAGTCAGTTATTTCCTAAACCGTAAACATATCACAAAAGCGATTTTTTTTAAATAAAATTGCACCATTATTACGAAGTCCAGTGTTTTTGAATGGACAATTTTTAATGTAGCAAGTATCATTCGTTCATTTGTTTGTTTGAAATTTTATATTTCTAATGGAAGAGGTCAAGGCAACTTACTCAATAGTATTAAACTTTTTAGAAGAAATATTGTTCATGAAGAAGTTTTACGTATAGTCTGAGTTTTGCAGCATCATTTCATTCGGGAAGATTTGGATAATTTGGAAATGGGCGCTCTTCATTTATTGGCGTCAAATTTTTGGCACCGATTGCAGCGCGAGAAATGTTTTTTCTTTGCATACGCAAGCAAAGAGTAGGGAAATACATATTTGCATGCGGTTACCTCAAAACAGGGGCTGTCCACGAATGAAGTCCCGCTCTAAGGTGGGGTTCACGAAATAGTAACAGTTTGTGACAAGGGAGAGGACAGAAATGACAGGAGGGACATACAATGGGGAGAATGTGACAACAAGCCTTTTTTTAATAGTAACGTTTATGAAAAACAGCGTGACATTGACAAAGGGAAGAAAGGGTCAAAAATACTGAAAAATGTGACATCAGCTCTTCACCACCCCTAACCATAAACAAATCACAAAGATGACCTTTTTTAAAAATTGTACTATTATTGCGACCTCCAGTGTTTTCGAATTGACAGTTGCCACGAGTAGAGTTCGTTCATTTGTTGCTTGGAAATTTATGTTTCTAACGACGAAGAAGCTACTTACTCAGTAATAGTAGACGTTTTATAAGTAACTAGCATTCCCATACCCGGCATTGCTCGGATAATGGAATTAGCTGGGGTTAACAGTGCTTGGTGCACCTAGTTTCGAAAATCCCCTGTAATAATAATTACTTATCTTAAAATATAAAGATCTTCTGTGCAGACGTTTGTCACCATAAGGCTTTTAAACGGCTGGACCAATTTTGATCAAATTTTTTGTGTGCAAGCATGGTTTCGAAGCGCGATGGATCGAATCGGAAACGTTTTTGTTAATTAATTAATTAATTTAAACATTGGGTGGTTATACCTCTCAAATGATTAATATTTATTTTAACCTATTGTTGAGCGAGAACTGAAATAAATATTTAACCTGTTGTCAAAGGACAATAAGAAAGCCAGTTCTGCTTTTTGTAATGAAATTTCCTACTGTGATATGTCAATTGAGAATAGATAAAACGTAGAGAGAGAATGAAGCCTTCCATTTCTTAAAAGCAACGATTTTAGGTCCCGTGATATATTTTAAAGTAAAGTACTGGAAGGTTCACGCAAAACGTGTGTTCTGTCGTCGTAGTTGAACCATGTGACCGGATCGGTGCTTTAGATTTTCCTAACCAAATGATCAGAAAGTACCGTACCTAGCAACACATGTTTCTCGGCTGAAATCCATCTGAGTTTTGGCACCAATGTCAAGAATACGTTAAGAATTATCTAACAAATCAGTACATTATTAAAGGAAAAGATGATAGAATTTAAAGACAAAACAAATTTTATTTTCGGCCAGATAAATTACAACAGGGTAGTTCTGTACACGAAAGATCAGTGCAGTGGGAGATCTTTATCTTTGGTGGAAAGAACAAATTAGGCAATATATGAAGTTTAAAAAGTTTTTCATCAAAAGATCGGAGCGCTAATCGGTCGGAGTTGGCTTCGCTCACTGATCGGCTGGATTACAGTAACGTGGAGGCTTGGCGACTTTGGCTGTAAACAATAGAGTTGTGTGATCATTTGTTTACATTTTAAAGCTACTGTTAATGTAATTTATTGTATATTTTGTTTATTTGGCGAATGATTTCCAATTGCAAAGAGTTGCTTTTCGTTTTTAAAGAGTTTTTAGTCGTTTTAGTTGAAGAAAGCGTTTATTTTACATCGTTATGTGGGGGGGGGGGGAGGGATGAGTGATTTTCGCTTATTCGGAGAACTGTTTTTACCTTTATCATTTTTTTAAACGATATCTTTTTTATTGTTTTATTCTTTTTCATATGGGGGATGTTGCAACGGGATTTCCCGTTTGTTCTAGATGGGTAGTTAGTTTTTTACACTTAATATCTGAGGACGCTTTTTATCCTTTGAGTATGGCTGAAAGAACAAACCGTCAAGTTCGGGAGAAAAAATAGTTAATAAAACAACTGCTCAGTGGGCATTAGATAAATCAAGTTGTAATAAATATACGCATTCTGACACCAAGCAGCTTAAAACCTTTTCTTTTTACTTATTTTTTTCAACAAAACAGTTCAAACACTTGATAGTTTATTGATTTTTTTTTACTTTTCAATTTACAAAGTTTGAACAGAACAACGTCTGTCGGGTCCTCTAGTTACCTATAATTTTTCCTAATTTTGGGAGGATCCCGGGGTCCCTGGATTCCTTATATATGTGCCCTTGTCCTTAACCGATCTTTAACTGTTATTAACGATCCTTTTAAAGTATTGATTATCTTTGCAAACACAGACCATCCACATTTTATTGTTATACCTATGTTTAAGCAAGAACTTCTTTGCATACAACATTTTTAGTTTTTTTTTTCCTGGTGCTAAAATTATTAAGCTGCTTGACGAACTGACTTTGGAGCAAGCTACATAACATTGGCCGTGTGAAAATAAGTCTTCTCATAAATCGATCCCTGCTACTTTTAATGTCTGTCCTTGTGACTTATTAATGGTTATTGCAAAGCAAACTTTAACAGGAAACTGCACTCTTCTAACTTCAAAAGGATAGTCCGCCTGTGATGATGTTCTTAAAACTTCGTTTCTAGTTTTGAAAAAAATGAAAGCAAAAGACAGAAACATTATGATTTGACTTGAGAAAAGCCTCGAAGAATCACGCGAGAAACAAAAACAACATCAAATTTATAGTTCGCTATCGACCAAAAGTTGAGATGAAGTACTGAATAATGATTTGAATGGAGGAAAGCCTCCGAAAATAAGGGATTTAAATTTCAATGACAGGTTTTAATTTCGCAGAAATTAAGAGGTCTTAATTAATTTCTCCCGAACTAATTGAGATTTCAAAAAATCTTTCTTAGTGGTTACTTTCGTAATCGTGCGGACATGCCTGCCAAATTTCAAGTCTGAAGCTTCAGCGGTTTCGGCTGTGCGTCGATATATATGTGTATATATATATATATATATATATATATATATATATATATATATATATATATATATATATATATATATATATATATATATATATATATATATATATATATATATATATATATTTATATTATTTCAGGACATTGATTTTTATAAATTAAGATATTGTTCACACAGAAGTTTTTCGTATAAACTGAGTTTTGATGCTTCATTTCATACGGGAATATTTCCAAAATTGTATTACTGACGATTTTTACCCATTGGCGTCCATTTTTTTGTTTCCAATGCCAGCGCAAATTTTTTTTTCTTTGCATACGTAAAGAGTCAGGAAGAATCTATTTGCATAGGGTTAGCACAAAGCAACATGGTATCCAAAATAAAATGAATCAAGCCAAGAATTGGACGACCACACCCATTTCTCAATGGGGCTGTTTTCTTCAGTCAAAAGTACTACTTTTAGTCTCTGAAATTGATAGAATAAGTAAAAGAAATAACATGGGGCCAGAAAAAACTTTTGTTTTCTCGACGGTTATTTTTTATTAATATTTCAAACGTTCGATTTTGGAAATAAAGCGGGATCTTTATGACGTTACAAGTGATGTACTTTGGCACGCTACTCCATTGCCGTGCTAAATGTTTACGCTCTGCTGTCGACCGCCTTTCCACGCTATGATCATTTGCGCTGTGAGCTAATGGCATCAGCGAATGGCATTTCATCGCTTTTGATGCCATGTGCAGAAGCGTAAAATCTGAATTTCAATCTGTGCACCGACTAAAATAATTGTTAATAATTATTAAATTTTTAAAAACTTTTTAA
The DNA here is from genome assembly GCF_026930045.1 of Uloborus diversus. Lineage (NCBI taxonomy): Eukaryota > Metazoa > Arthropoda > Arachnida > Araneae > Uloboridae > Uloborus > Uloborus diversus. Next base: position 21,259 of record NW_026558186.1, on the reverse strand, counting down.
AAAATGGTTAAAATCCATGTTTCGAAACTTGCTTTTTCGGAAAAAACACTTTAAAAGTTTCGGAAACGGCCCCATGACCGAAATATCCCCTCTCATCGATATATTTTGAGATTAACGGACAAAAAGCAAAATTGGGAAAAATTACCTTTCGTTATTGTGTGTACGTATAAAAATTGTCTGTTTCCGGATATGCAGTAAACCAGAGTAAAAGTAGAAATAAAAATGTTGGGAATAGTTGAATTCCATACAAGGTTTATCAAATATTCATTTATGAATAGGGTCGAATTTCGACCACTGGGCGAACACTAGTGGGTAGAAAGAGGTGAAGATCTAATACATTAAAGTGTTCCTATAATATTTGGAAAACTGCTCATCGATGCAGTTTTCTTTGTATGGAGGACATCCTGCGCTTTGTTGCCGGATTCAGATGTCCAACTCTACAGTTGTTTTTAGTAACATTGCATCTTTATTCATTTTTAGGAAATGCTGTTTCAGAATAATGAATCGAACTTTTTCACAAATCATATCCTCAAAAACAAATTAAATGCATTTAAAAATAATTTTTAAAACCTTTCTATTTTCATGTAGGGTGTATACGAGTCGTTCTGCACATTCAATGAAACACTAAAAGAGAGGAGCCCCAGATCGTATCGTAGGGCACAAACTTTGAACGAAAAATATTTCTGCGTATAAACAACCCTAGTTTCAACTTTTAAATCACTGTTGTTGTTGAAACTGAAAATAGATAATATAAATAGAATATTCTCCATGGTTTGTGTTCATGTTTAATGACTAACGTTGTTAAATCATCAATGTTCATGCAAATGAACCTTGTTTCCATTTTTTACCACCTTTGCTTTGGTGTGGCCACAGGGTGTTGTCCAATGTGCAAAGCTGCCGGTGTTGTGGCGGTCAGGGACTTTTGCTTCATTTTTCCACACGAGCACGTGTAAACCGTGACGATGTTTTAATCTGCACTTAATAAATATAGTTTGGTTGAAATCGTGTGCTGTCTCTCAACCTTCAATCCAGTGAAATTCATGATGAAGTATGAATTTAGGACATTGAATCGAAATGTCCCGTACCTGCATCAAGTTAAATATGTTTAGATTTAATAATTATCTCTTATTTATTTTGGAGGTTTTCTAGTCCAGACTTCATTCAAAAAGTTTTCATGGGAGCAGAAGTGGGAAAGTGATCGAAATCCCTTCCGCTTTCAGTTTGAACGAAACGTGAATCTCTCTCTCTCTCTTCCAGGAGACGCCGGCCGGAGAACAGAGGTGCGTCGGAGACGGACGAGGACGGGCGGACTGCGTTGCATCGTGCAGCAATGTGCGGAGACACGGAGAGGATCAGAGAGCTGCTGGACGGAGGATGGAACACGAGGGCGAGGGATGATGATGGAATGACGCCCCTCCACCTGGCTCTGGCGTGTGGGGAGGAGGCCGCGGCAGAGCTGCTGGTGAATGCGGACTGCGTCACGGATGTCGCGGATGACGACGGGAGCACCCCTCTGCATCTCGCTGCCGAGTGGGGGTTCGTGAATATCGTCCGTATCCTGCTTGCGGGAGGGGCGAGTGCAAGTGCGAAAGTGAGAAATGAAAGCACGCCCCTCCACCTGGCCCTGTGGTTTGGGCGGCCAGCACCGCGGCGGAGGTGCTGCTGGAGGCCACCCCGGAATGCGACATGCCGGACGGTCAGGGCCGCTCCCCCCTGCACCTAGCTGCGATAGAAGGTCTCGCACGGATAGTTCAATCTTTGCTGTCGAGGGGTGCGCGTTTGAAGCTTAAAGATGGAGATGGACACTGTCCCCTGCGCCATGCCCTGTGGTGTAGACAAGACGATGTGGCGAGGGTGCTCCTGGCGGCTTACGCCTGGAGGGACATCGAGATACATTGGGAGGAGATGCGGCTCTTGGAGGGTGACGGGGAGCGCGGCGTCCGGCTGCTCTCCGAGTGCGAGGCCGAGATGAGGGAGGCCCGGGTGGAGGGGTCCCGCCTCTCCCTCCGCGACCTCGCCCGCCGACCCCCCTCCCGCCTGGCCCGGCGCCTCTCCGACGAGGCGATCCGGCGGCTCTCGGACCGGGACCTCCTGGCGCGGGACTTCCCGCTCTTCGGCGACCTCCTCCTCGTCCGGCTGGGGGAGGTCCGGGAGAGGAGGGCCCTGGAGGACCGCTTCCTGCGCTGCTTCCCCCTCCTCTGCCCGCCCCTGCCCACCACCTGCACCGACGTCCTCCTCGCGTGCCTGGCGGACGACGACCTGAGGCACTTCGCCCGAGCGGCGGAGCTCTAGTTCCCGGCGAAAAAGAAAATGAAGATCAGGACTTGAACTGTATGAATCTTTTGTTTTTGAATGTGCCCGAGATAGTTGACTGAACTTTATCTGCTGTTGTTTCGGTGAACGAACCCGTTTGTCTTGTCAAGAATTATTCTGAGACACCTTTCAAATGGCTTTGTCTATCGTGTGCAAAATGCTTTGTGTGTATCAATCACGTAATAAAAGGAATATTCAAGCCATTAATAAAATCTCTTTTATTGTACCCTATTGGCATGAAAGAAGTAGAGTGAGCCGAAAATATTGACCCTGCTAAAAAAACTGATGGCTCGATGCGTCATCGGGGAATATTTCGATAATTGGGAATCTGTCTCGGCCGTCTCATTTTTGGGGTAAATATTTTTATTTTGGTAAAATACTTCTGGCACTGGAGCCGAAAAATGGACGCCAATGCAGAAAGATCGCCAGATCCCCAAGTGTTGAAATCTTCCCCGGAATATGCTTCTGCGTACAATTCACCAAAAAAAAATTGAAAATCGCATTTTTTTGGACTTAACGTCGGTCTTGCTCTGAGGTACAGATTTAAAATTACTACTTTTATATTTTGGGTATTTGTACTTGTAGCTTTTGCAACCGAAGTCTGTTTATTATTGGGCAGTGCCTGAAATGACAAAAAAAAAAAAAAGCTTATAATTTAATGCATTAGTTATCTTACTAATGTATGTAAACAATGTGTTGAAAAGCATGCATCCATTTAGCCGAAAAGGAAACTGTTGAATACAAAAATGTGGGTAAATGGCTGTGAAGACTTGACGGCACAGAAGAGCGTTTGTCGGGTGTCTCTTCGTTCATAGGCTCACATTTTTATGCATTGGAAAGCAGTTTCCTTTTACCTCCACACAATGCAACGATGTACGTTCATTCACATGTATGCAGCCGTTTACATTTTCCAACATTGTTTATGTTTATACTTAGCTCAAATGTTTTTATTCGTTTATCTATGTCAATTTGAAGATTCACTGTGACAAAAACATGACATTTCATGCAAAACCCGTGACAGTTTTTTAAGCCCCCATAGAAAAAAAAATTTTTTCTTTGAGTCATATACTTTTCCTTTTAGTTTTATACTAAAAAAATCTGACGGTGCATAAAAAAAGAGCTCTTTTAACATTACTGTGAGACACAAAAATGCTAAATAGAAGAGTTGATTTTTTTAAATGAAAATGAATCCACTTTTTTAACTTTGTAGCCTTTGATTTTATTTTACAATCAGAAGTAAAAATAAAAAAAGTAAGGCCTTAAATTTATTCTGAACAGTGCTATACCCTATGAATACCCCCTGGTACATTCAGAATAGTTTTGTCAGCAGGTTTTATTCCATAAATACAAATAAAAACAAATAAGGAATGTTCGTTTCAGTATCAAAAGTAAAGATTTATCGTAGGTAAAACACAGAAAATTGAAAATTAATAATTTAAAAAAAAAGTCCTTACATTTCCGTGAAGGACTTGCACAAAGTGAAAATTCTTTCCAAGTAATGAAATCTACAAAGTTCAACGAAACTAAATAATTGGTTAGCTACATATCAAGTAATAAATGTGAATGCAAACAGTAAAAAATGACCGGTTTTAGAAACATAGTAAGTTTTGGTGTTACGGCAAGGGACAAGTGCCAAATGACACAGATAATGGGACTTGGACTTTGAGAAAATACCAAATTTTAAATACAAAGTTTACTGCATAAGGGCGTAAAAGTATCAACAAACACAGCCCGATCATTCTGATATTGGACGTAGGCCAATTTCTATTTCAGGACCCCCTCCCCTAGAGCCCGACTAAGATTTTTGAAGAAACGGGGCACAAAAATCCTTTTGCACCCCCACCCATTCCCGCTCATTCTATATAAGGAAGCAATAAAATATGTCGATACTAACGTATTAACAGAGTCGTGCTAAATTTGGTGGAGCTTCATATCACAATATACAGTCGAAGCTAGATAACTCGAAGTTTCTATCGGGTTCCAAACTCTTGAGAACGTTGTGGGAACTTCTCATAACTCGAATGTTTTAGCCGGTCCCTTGGGACTTCGAGTTGTCGAGAGTTGACTGTAGTATATACATTTAGTATACGATAATTATAATAGCTGTGGTTAAACCGTAAATATCAAAATTTTCGATGATGTAACTTTTTATTGTAAATACAGACTAAACGAGTTGTTTTAGGATTTGCAAAAGAGATCAAATTTTTAAGGGAAAGTTTTATCATCAAATAAAGAGTTTTTTTTTTCTTGGCCTTCGCATTTTCAAAAATATCAAAGACAACATTCTACTCATTGAAATCATTATTTAAGCATATTAATGGTAAGGATGACAGCTTTCCTTGCTGCAAAAAAGATCGCAAAGGAGATTTCATTCTTTTTAACGATGAAAATGATCGTTCAGCAGTGCAATTGGATATTGGCAATGCTAAAAAAAATGCGTATAATAGTCTCAACATTTGGAAACCCTAAAGAGAGGATTAACTAGTAATTGTTTCAAAATGTCCGTAGTACAGTGGCTAGAAGGGATAGTGTGCCGTTCGCCATTGTTCTGCGACGTTTTTTCTGTACCCGAAACCAAGCCTACCACTAGATGGCGCTCCATCCAACAGCGAGGTAAACTTCAATGGTTTTAACAGTGGCTAGAAGGGATAGTGTGCCGTTCGCTATTGTTCTTTGGTGTTTTTTTTTTTTTTTTTTTTTTTTGGGGTACTCGAAACCAAGCCTATCTAGTTTTATGATGTTAACCTATTAGGTGATAGAAATGTCAAGGAATTATCGACAAAGGCAGTAACATACCAAGGGGTTGACATGGTTGGCTCTCGCCAGGGGCATAGCAGACCGAGGGGGGGGGGCATTTCGACTAATATTTAAAAAAGAAAAAAAAAGATTTTCTTTTTTTTTTGAAATTTAAAAAAATTGATTATACAAGTAGAAAAATACTTTTACAAAAAAAAAAAACCTTGCAAGAAAAGATCTAGAGGGAAAAATGAAACAGTCCTTAATACTAATAAAATAATAATAATAATAAGAGAATTTTACCCCTGTCGTGAAATTCTATTCCAATTCATCATGCATAGAATTTGTCTGGAAGCGGTGGTGGAGGGAGTTCTATGCGGAATGATTCCATTTTTTTTTTTCGGGGAAGGGCGATATTTGGCGCTACTTTTATTTAGCCTGTATTTGAACGGTCGTGTTTTTTAGTCAATTTCAGAGTAGCCATGCTTTTTTTTTTTTTTGCTACAATAACTATAAAAGCATTTTAAAAATGCTTTGATTATTATTTTTTTTAATTAATGTTTTTTCTTTTCTTTAGTAAATGTGTAAATTATGTTTATTGTACATTCTCCTAGTGGTTTGAAGCAAACGCTATTAAAAGTTAAAGGTGTTTAGAAAATAATAACAGATACATTGCTGTAAACCGAACGAACAATGTTTATTCGCATTTGGCTCAAGAACGTACATTACTTATATTTATTAACGCGTTGAAAATGTTATTAGTTTTATTAAATTTATGTGAAACGATGTGGGAGAACTAAAATTTTTTTCCGAATGCAATCCCAAGTATATCCTGACTGTTCTATCATCAAATTATCAGACTTTTGAACTGAAATAAAATTCAGGAATAATGATCACTGTAAGGTGCCGCCCTCAAACTCGCCCTCTGTTGAAATTAGAGAGATATTCAAAAATTGAGAGATTTTTTAAAAAACCTTTTCATTCAATTTAACAGGGGTGAAAAAATCGCGAGAAAGTCCCGCATCGAAATATTTTTTGAGTCAGATTTCCTATAAAATTGCGCGATTCTTACGCGCTATCCAGGGCAAACTAAGCCCTGGCCTAAGGCCCACCAAATGGTTGAAGTTGTTTCAACCGATGGCTAAATTAGTAAGGTTTGCAAACATGAGGATTCCAAAAAAAAAGCTGCGGCCTAGCCCCCCCCCCCCCATAATCGGGCCTTGGCTCTATCCGAAACCCTGCATCTTAACGACAGCAATCTATTTATTGCTCCAAATTTTTCTATAGAAAAGATGACCGAATGATTAAAAAAAAATTAAATACGAATATGTTCTGCATCTCCTTCTTTTAATGCTGAAAAAAATCAAAAAATGCGAAAAATAAGGGAGTAAATGAATCTTTACTTTCGCTCCGATATACTCACAGCTACCTCACTATCGATATTAGCGCCACCTCTTGGATGGCGTAGTCCGTAGCTTCATCTTTCATTTCAATAAAGTTACTGAATTGTAATAATCCATTAGAGAAATCTGGCTCTACATCTTTGGCATAATCGCTTTGAAAAAATTTTGCAGCCTCATATAAACATTAGGGTTATTTTGTATTTTGGGCCCCCGTGAAATCTAAGAGGAGGGACCTGTGCGGTAACCAGGCTCTGATAATAAAGAGAGTATTTCGTATTAAAAAAAATGATTCGTCCATCATTCTTTACCAACGTTTCTTAGTTAAAAACTTCCAAAAGATCGCATTTTTATGCATAGAAAGAAGAGTTTATAAGCCGCATAAAAGCAAGTTATTCAGCCATTTTGGATCGGAGCGCGTGTTTTAGTGGTTGTCTTTTCTGGCAAGTTATCGCGTTTGGTGATTGTTCATTGCGAGCAATTATGAGCGGCACGTGAATTGTTAATTAAATAAAATAGTATTGTTGGCCAATTTGGCGAAAGCCGTAACTTTGCTGTAATGCTTGCTTTGCAACTGAAAAATCCGATCCGAAATGGCTATAAACTTAAGCTGATGCGTCGGCCTAGAGCCGCTATATACACGGTGTTCTGTTTTAACCTGCAAGACCTTTATTTTCGCAACCGTGTTAGTTCTAGATGTATACTTTCAACTGCAAAAATGTTCAAGATTAGAGATAGGAGTTAAGATATTGAAAGTTTGAAGTGAAAATACAAATAAGTCGAAAGTTACAAAATTTAACTTTTTATACGGGTCCCAGGTCCCCTAACTCATGCTTAGGGAAATAATCTCCATTGAAAAATAATTCCAACATAAAAAGTTCGAAATTAGTAGGACCAATATTCACCGAGATATGAAGCGCAGCGTTTTGTGAATTACATTGCTTTTGACTTTTGGAAGGAAACAAGTGTTTACAGTTCTTTCAGGAATGACTAAAATAGATAATATTGAAATTTAAATAAACAATTTTATATGAAAACAAAAACTCCCTTTACTTTGTATTAAAAAGTAAAACAGCAAAGGTCCTTTTTTTTTCAAAAACATCGGCCAATTCCATCGGCTTTTCAACATATTTTAAGGCCGATGGGCCGATGTTTCCAGCAAGTTAGCATCGGCCGCCGATGCCGATGGCTAAATTGTTCAACCATCGGCGTCGATGCATCGGTCGAGTCCTAAACGTTTCAACTGCTTCTGCGGCAGTCATCTTCAGTGTTTAAGTGGTCGAAGCTTCCAGAAAAGGGACTTTTAATTCCTTCTTCCTTTTCGTTGAAATTGTTGAAAGATCCTAACAATTTCAATCCTGGTTAAACTGTAACAGCTAGCTACACTGCTGGCCACACGAAATGCAGCAACGCCAAGAAGGGTTGCGGTCAGAGTGAAATGAAATTTTATACACGTTATGGCAACATTGTTATCAGAAAGCGATTACAAAATGAAAGCAAAGTGATCATTTATTACTGGAAAAATCCCAAATGAATGGAGGCTTAAGTCTCCTGTCGAGCTACCTATTGCGTGAAGGTAATACAGTCAAACATTGAATCATATCAGGCTTGTAGGATATCCTCTACAACACAGGTACTAGAAATGTGCCACTAATCGCATCAAGCTCATAACCTACGCAATTTACCATCTCAAGTGATCAATTTGTGACAAAGCAAGGTTTTGCACTGGCCATGGAAGTCCCCTCACACCTTTGCTGTCTGTGACCAAACAGTGTCTTAACGTTATTAAAACATGGCTCAGCGCTTAGAGTTTGTCCACCAGTATGACGTCACTGAATACCCTATCTTTGCCGACTACCATGTATCGTAATTATTGAAGAGGAAAAGCCCTCTGTGCAAATATCCTCTCTTCTTCTCTTTGACTGCCCCGCCTAATGTAATATAATGTAGTTTGCATGCTTGTGCGGGCAACCATTTTGTTCTGTTTGGAAGTATCTTGTTTCTCGAACGGAATTGACTACGAATTCAGAGCTCCAAAGTAAGTGTTTCAATCCATTCTTTTTTCAAAGAAGTGGAAAATTTATTTTCTGATTCGTTCGTATCCCATGAAGTTAGAATTGTTTCTACTGTTCACAAAAGTTGACTTCTATTATTTCCTCCCCCTTGACTTGGGAGGATCAAAACAAGCGGCGCTCTTTTCATTATTAACTTTCTCTTTTTTATTGCTGGTAATGTGTGACTTTAAGGTTGTATCATTAGTTTTTTTTTTTTTTTTTTGCGCTTTGGATCGGAAAAGGATATAAATAGCTCGACTGCGAATCACTCAAACAACATTAAACGCATGAAGCGGTTATTGATTTTCTTATTAAATGAGTACAAAAACGAAAAGCCGAAAACATTCTTTCAACCTCTGCAAAACCAGATGTAAGAATTCGTGATGCAACAAATATTCGGCGCTGTCAGAATACCTAGAGTGCAAAAAATGCATTTATTTTCATGCATTGAAACGTTTATCACGCTTGATGGCTGTTTTAGTACATTGACATTTTTAAGTGTTTTCTTTAATAATTGGCTCCAAAAAATGTCTACTGCAAATCTTGACCATTCATTGACTCACACAATAAATGTATACAAAATTTCTGGATGAAACCACAAAAACAGAATACTTTGTACATATTTCGAAGGTCAAGACTTATTTTATTTTATGAAGCTAATTTTTAATACAAAAACAAAAGGAATCATAAGTAGATAAAATACAAGCATAAAACATACATGGGGCAAAGGTTTTTTTTTTTCTCTCAGCACAAAATTAGTATAAAAATTGAATAGTATGACAAAAATGGGGTGTGGGGATGGGAAGTTACCAATCTTTTCATTTTCTTGTTAAATATGACAACCCAGAATGGAAAAATAATCATTAAAATAGTATGGTTTCCTACATAGTTTTCAGCAATATGTAAATTTTACAGTTTGTGAAGATCGTGCTGCGAATTTTTAGTTCTGTACAAACACCGATTAAGATTCAGAAAAGAAAAAAAATATTCAGAATTTTTAGCAGATAGCAGGGTTTCTGCTACGGTCTCATTTTTCGCAAAATGCGAAAATACTTTCCCAATTGCGAAATGAAGCAAGGCGTTTTCGTTTTTTTGCTCAAACATTTCGCTGAGTGTCAGACACACGCCAAAAAAAAAAAAAAAGAAAGAATGAAAATGAGAGAGGGGGAGGATACCAACGGAGGTGATAGAAACCAAACGCTTTTTCTCCCTTTCTCGTGAGAAGGGAGGAATGAAAAGAGGGCTTCTCTGGCATCCTTGCTCCAATGCGGGGAGGAGGCTGGATGGGTGTGTGGGGAAGATAGTTTAATAGAGAAAGCAGTTCATTGGTGGAACTTGGAGCTCTTCCTGGGGAAGGGTAGGATTTCATCATTTCGATTTCGCAGCAGCCTTTTCTTAGTTCGAATCATTTGCCACTTCCGTTACTAGTCTACCCTCGAGGTGCATTGATGTCCGAATGGATCAATATTCACTAAAATATAAGAAAAGTTGACGATTCTGCATCACAAAATGCAGAAAACACTATTTGCACACGTATAAACTGCTTGTTAAGTCAAGAAATAAATTATAAATTGGTTGAAGAATCAAGTGGGGTATGAACATTTTTATGCATAAAAATTATCCTCTCAAAAAAAAAATACTAATCATCGCTAAGATTTTTTAATTGCTATGAAGTTAAACAATACTTAGTCTGAATGGGTCTCACCGTTAAATGTTTCATTGTGGGAATGGGACTCGGGCCATTTTAAGAATCGGCATTGTGTTCTTTCGATGGTAGGTATCATTCTTTACGTAGCATCTTTTTCATACCATATTTTATAGTAAGTGCTACATTTGTTGAGAAGCATTTGGTTAAATTTGAAATTCAATTATAAACTGCAAATGAAACACATTAAGACATCCAAGAAGATATGCAAACGTATTCGTTCCCCGAAAGATCTTAGCATTTTGCTAAAGCTTTTTTCCCCATTTTAGCTTTTTCATTAAAGAACTTTTGAACTCGGCTTAAACCCTGGCAGATAGGTCTTTTTTTTTCATCACATAAAGTCTCCAGATTTTTGAAAATAAGTCATCAGTACATTTGGTACACAATTAGAGAGCTCCAGGTTCTGAAAGACACTTTCTGGTCAATCGAGATAGGATGTGACATTTTGTTCTCGTCCATTAAAAGAAGACTCGAGGCGGGCGGAAGCAAAGGGGTGTAAATGACAAAATAACAAATGGGGGGGGGGGGGATCCTGTCCTCTGTCTTTGGGCAAGAGATAGTACTAATAGCCCCGTAGGCGCTGCCGTACAGTATACCTTTTATTACAGTATACAGTATACCTTTGCTTCTCGCTGCCTTACGTTGCTCTTTGAAGTGCGTAACGCTTTTGAGCCGAGGTTTCTGCGGAGGCTTCACTTTGTGAGATAAATAAATACCTTGGTGCTGAAAAGTAAAGTAAGAAATAACGACGTCAAAAGACCACTAATTGCAGGTTGCTGCAGACACGCAGGGGTGACCACAGGAGGGGGGGGAGGATTTTGGTGCAAGTTGCTCTATCCAAATTGTTGGGGGAGATTTTTTTAAATTGTTTTATTTATACAGTCGACGCTCGATATAACGACCATCTCCGTCCCAGAGAAAAAGGTCTTTATAACGAGTGGTCGTTATAAGAGGTATAATTAAAAAAAATATACATGGTCATCATGCATGCCCCGCTGTTCCGAAAAAAATGGCACTTTTTCAAACATTCTAGTTAAATGCCCAAATTATTTTTATCATAGGAATTTTTTAGAAAAATCGTGTGCAAAATATTATGACAGAATATTAAACAAATTTTAAAGTAGAAAATATAGGGAGGAAAAGGTTACACACTTGCAAATCTGCTACTACTACTACTACCACAACATTTTCTGAAGATAAAACCAGACAGATGTTTGCCTTTTTGACAGAAGTGATTTTTACGAAACATTATTTTCTGTTTCAGATATAGGTGATAAATTGTGTTGTTCTTGCTTTTCAAAGAAGCATTTAAAAGTCCCTCGAGAACCACAAATTTTAAAAACCACTAGATTCAAACACCAAACTACCAACACATCTGTCAACTCCCTTTTCTTAGGAATCTGGAAATTTCTCGATTTTTCCTCCCATTATTTTTTCTGTGCTAGCAGTGATGAATGGTAATCTCTTCAACCCTCTCAAAGTTCGATTTGGCATTGAAAACTTCAGGCAGATGTCCGTAAACAATAATCAAAGTCATTTGAAGCTACAAATTTGTTTATTGGAAAGAACACCAGAAATAGCGTCCGCTGAATTCGGTCGCTGTATTGGATTAGACGGTACAAAAATGTCGTTACAATGAAAGCAAATTAACATAGAGTTCATAGGAACAAAGTTGGGACTTTTACCACTGGTCGTTATAATGGGACGGTCTTTATAATGTGTGGTCGTTATAATGAGCGTCGACTGTATATGTAAATTGATTTATTGATTTATTTTTTGTTTAAACTGATTTATTTTCAATTTAAATTTATTTCATTTTATTTCAGTGCATTTTTTTTGTATTTTATTTCATTTTACTTCAGTTTATTCTGTTTGTATTTAGTTTTCTTTGTTTATTTAGTTTGTGTGTGTGTCATTAGCGTAGCACAGAACTTTTCCAATAAAATATCAATAATATTAATAATTTAAAGTAAATACAGTCGGACCTCCACATATCGAACTTCCACGTATCGAAATTTTCGATATATCGAAATTCCAGCAAATGTCTATGTTCATTACATAGAAAAATTGTTTCTATATATCGAAATTTCTCTCGAGACATTCGTAGATTTTTTTTCCCAATTTAGACTGTTTGTCTCATGTAAAATGAAGGTTAGGGGAGAAAATGATGTTCACTAAAAGTTGCTAGGAAACTTATATGGAATCTGGGGCTGAGAGGTGTGTAGATAGGTCGTTGTTCCGTTCTGGAGTTCCTAAATTCCGTCAAGTTCATTTCAAATCTTGTTACCAGTAACACTGTAAAATCAGTTTCAAGTTATCTCTTTTGTCTGTTGATTATCATTTTCTGTCTTTTAACTTCAGTAAAAATCATTCAGGTTAAGTAGATTGTGATTTTTTTCTTTTTTTCTCGATCACATTGTCGAAACGAAAATACCCTCATGTTGCGGAACAAGTTGAATTGACGAAAAATGAAGATGCGTGAAGGTGCAAAAGTGTCATTTCTGTTAGTTTTTTAATTCTTAACTTTTTAATCGGATGCTCGTATAAATTAGAAATTGAGGTTCATACACGAAAATTAGCTTTAATTTTAATGTTTTAGGAGATTTTTATGATAAAAACCGATCGTTTCTATATATCGAAATTTCTATATATCGAATTTTTTTCCGGCAATTTGCTACTTCGACATATGGAGGTCCGACTGTAAATAATATTTAAAAAAAAAATTTTTAAATAAAAAAAATATTTAAAAAAAAGAGCTGAAAATAAAAACTAAAAGGGAGGGAGATTTTTAAGGGGGGATTTGCGCCATTGAACTTGAGGGGGGGCACCCCTGCAGACACGTGTTTCGGCGTTACGAGGACTGCCTCTTTCAATGCAAAAAGTAGATGTCTTTTCATCCATAAGCTTATTACTTTTTGCGTTGAAAGAGGCGTCCCTCGTAACTCTGAAACACGTGTCTGCAGTCATTTGCAATTTGACGTTGTTATTTCTTACTTTGCTTCACTTTGTGTTTGACTTGCGACTTTGTGAATATATTTCTACGGAGAATTTTACGTTTGAAACAACGTACCAATCATGCTAGAAATAACGTGTTCAGACTCTTCTGCCAGTTTGGTGTCACTATTTTTAACGAACGGGGTTATTAATTTTTATTTTAGTTCTGTGTTGAGGAAGACTCGAATTTCGTTGAAGGAAACTATTTAAACCTATCCGAAACTGTTGAGGTGCAATATAGTGTTCGTGGTCTAGAACTGATCAACATCGTTTCTCAAAATTTTGTTCGCGAGTTCCTTTCGTGGTACCTACGCCAATAAATTGGGTTTTTCTAGATATAAATCATATTCTTTCTATTGGAATGACAGTAGAAATTGAATTTGCTTATTGAGAAATTTGTTTGTTACTGTTAATTTCAATACACGTGTATAGGATAGAAATTTATGTGATGTAGTATCGTGCCAGTGTTGCCAGATGGTCATATCCAGATTTCCCCAATTCCCTTCCAACTTTTCCCCAAAAAGCGATGTTTTCTGTCAAAATTCCCCAAATTCAAAAATTGTTTTTCCACTAATATTTTCATGAAATGAATCGACTTCATCTGATATTTTTGTCTCTTGAATTTTTTCCCCCCCCAAATAGCCAAATTTTCTTATAAAATTCCCCAACTTTTTTTCCTTCCTATTTTCGCCTTTTTTTTTTGTCTTCTTTACCTTTATCTTTCTGTATCTTTACTAATAATAAAGCTGAAAGTTTCTGTCTGGATATCTCTCCGTCCGAATCTCTCTCTGTCAGGATCTCTGTGACTCGCATGGCGCCTAGACCGCTTGGCCGATTTTCATGAAATTCGGCAAATAATTAGTTTGTAGAATGGGGGTGTGCACCTTTAAGCAATTTTTTGAAAATTCGATTTTGTTCTTTTTCTATTCCGATTTTAAGAACATTTTCCCGAGCAAAATAATCATAAGATGGACGACTAAATTACCAAGTTAAAGTTATCATAACGTGGAACCATACGTGGGCAAGCCAATGGGCGAGAAATTCATCATGCATTATTTGTAAATATACAGGGGAACCAAAACACCTTCAAATTTGCTGCTACGGGCAAAGCCGTGTGGGTTCCACTAGTCATAAATACAAGCGCCTGATCGAAAGATAAGAAATAGCCAAATATTTTTTTCTACTCGCATTGACTACTCTGTTTCTGTATGTAAATTTAAACTATGATTTTTGTATATATTTATCCAAGAACATTCTTCATCACACTTATTTCTACCTGTTTCACGTATCAACTGGTTACTCACGCAGAACATGAATGCGAATTCCGTAGCTTAAGATTCCACATAATGCGAAATGCGAATTCCATCAAGTTGAGCAAAGCTAAACCAACGCTGTTTAATAATACAAACAATGCAACAACCAGGTGTCAAGACACGAATTTAAATGCAAGATTTTTTTCCCCCCGGGTTTTCCCCCAAGAAAAAAATTTTTCCCCAAAGAATTCCCCTCAAAACCCATTTCCCCAAAATTACCCCGGAGAGCACCAGATTTCCCCAAATTGGGAAAATTTCCCCCAATCTGGCAACACTGTATCGTGCTCAATCACTTCCGTTTAATTCATCTTCTTTTCTTATTTATTTCAGTAGCTTCATGAAAAAATGCCTCTAACAGAAGAGAAATTCCTTTTCTTTTTTTTTTTGAAGAAATATGTTTGTTAAGAACTATTGTTGAGCAAATACATTGTTCCCGATAAAAAAAATGTAAAATTTGAAGAAAATACATGCTTGCGGGATGTAAAATTAGAGTTTGATTGCATATTCTGGATTTCAGTAGTTTTTTGGCCAAATAATTTTAATGTTTAAAAGAATGTTATACTTTTTAAAAAATGTGCTGAAAATCATTTTTCAAACCTTTAATTATACATTGAACTGTTAATGAAATGAATTTTTAGACGAAAAGGAGGAGGCCATTTGGAAAGTATCGTGGCCAAATGTTTGGTATTCTGTATTCGGCCAAAGCACTAGTCGCATCACTAGTGAGAACAGATAATTAATGCAGGGCTGGGGAGGGGGGGGGGATTGTTTGATGTTCATGTTAATAAGTGATTTAAATCCCTTGTTTTTCAGTCTTAAGTCTTCAATCGAAAAATATGTTTAAATTTATAATGTTTCATTTGTTTTTATTTTCAGGATATCCTCAAAAGGAAAAAGAAAAAAATCGAGTATTTTCACGAGAGTCAAGAAAAGAAAAACTGAAATGAACTTCGAAATGAACTCGGTAAGTGAGACTGTGTGTTTTGTTATTACTCTCCCAAAATGGAACTAAATTCAATGAATGTTTTGTGACTGTGTTGTGTACTAAAAGCTTTGCAAACAGACTTCTAGTAGCAGAACGAATAAGGTGATGAATTTCTAAATGCACTTTTGTTTTCACAGCGGAGTTTTGTTGTGTGCGTCGAAATGACTCGCACTCCAAACTGAATTTCAGTTTGTCGTACTTTCTTTAACGACATCATTCAACACAATTTGAGTTTGAATGCAAACACTTCGGATTCCATTCCTTTCCCACTTCACGTACCAAATTTGTTTTTGTATTCGATTTGTTCCTGGAAGCGCTATACTTCGACGATCCGCGCCGTAAAATCTTCGACCGAAATGTTTCTGGGAAATAAGTTCAAACGCTGTAAATGGGTGGTGCCAGATCCTCGTGACACAGTGTTTCGTTCGCTGTCACGAATCAAGAGGCACGTCGAGTGTCACGAACCTGGGGCCGACCGTTCATGAAATGGCGACTGAAAAGCATGCAGTCATAAAATAAGCTTAGAGCAATGATAACAACTACTGTCGGTCCATGGACGCCCCCCGAATTGTAACGACTGAATAAATAGAACCAGGGTTTGTGCTGCCTATGGGAAAAAAATAAGCAAATGCCAGACCTGGAAAAGTAATGGAAATTTATTTAAAGTCATGGAAAAATGTCCTGGGCTTAGAGAAAGTAAAAGTAGCTAAAACAAACCTTAGAAATCTTGAGTGATTTAGCAGTTTTGCACATAAAGCCGTTAAAACTGGGAAATGGAAGGAACCCAAAAAGAAATCTGAATTTTGAAATCTGATTGCATCCACTTCTGTATCAGCCGCACCTATTTTCTTTGCAATGTGATTTTACTGCTTGGGCATCGCTCATTTTGAGTTTACCATTATTTTCAACACTTCATATAATTTATGTTCTGTAGTAGCGATCTTCCATGGTCTTGATTTTGTCCCGCCCGCTCAAAAAATGAAAAAATCAATTCCATGCGAGTTTGTTTCTACCACCCATGAAACCTTCATTGCTGAACTTATCCGAGTGTGTCTTAATTTGTCGAAAGTTTTAGAAAATTTAGATCTTAATTGAGGCGATAAAACACAGGAATAGGGGGATTTCAATGCTCTGAATAAACCTCATGTAACAAGGTCATGAAAATTTTTATGAAGTCATGAAAAAGTCATGGAATTTTTTCATGATCGAAATAGAGTACGAACCCTGAAAAGCAAAGCAAAGAGTGAAAATTGAAAGTTGTTTTAAAAGCCTTGTTTTTATTAATTATTAATATATTTTATTTTTTTAAATACAGGATTATTGCAACAGTTAAAATTTTCGAAATCACGAAGATTTTCCGGTCATTTTCCATCAATGAAAATCACGCGAATGTATGCTGACGACAGTCTGTTATGATTAATCGTTCATATTGCTGCATTAATAAAACTATTTTTGTTCACAAAAAAATTTAAAAAACCACACAGCCTTGAGGCGATTGGCGCCAAATTTAACACACCTGGTGTACATATATGTTCACATTCATTTCAAATTTCATCCAGAACGTAGCATTACTTCTAGTGATATGGCACTCTCAATGAAAAAGAAAGAACGTTTGATTGCACCGCCTGCACTTGTTAGGGGCAACATATGAACTAAATTTTATTTGATTCTGCCTGTTACTTCTTGGGCAATAGCAGGTGCCAGGGATGGGTCATTCCTGAATGAACGGGTCAAAAAGAACGAATCCTCAAGATGAACCGAGCCGTTCGTTCACTTAAAATAAACAACTCTTCTTTTTAGCGGTGAGTAGTTTGGAACATTGTGTTGATGCACTTGTGATGAAATCTCCGCTCTTTTTTTGGTAATTGCTAGATTTCTTTTCTGCATCACAAGGAACATCCTTTTCAGTGCATAAAATGTGAGCTAATGAATGTAAAAAAATCCGACTTTTGTCGCATGCCTTTAAATCTACAAGCTCACGCTTTGTGCATTGAAAAAGGTTCCTTGTAATGCCAAAACACGTGTCTGCAGTGTTCCTGCACATTTGTGCTTTTGACGTCGTTTTATTTTTTAAGAAAAGGTATTTTTGTGCTTCAAAAAACCATTTAATAATATAAAGAAGGATAACAAACTTCATCATTCTCGAAATTTGAATTTCACTTTTAAATTTGAATTGTAAATGATTGCAGTATATTATATGCTTGCACTTTTTTATTAATTGTAAAATCTGCTCTGAACAATATTCAATTTTTTACAACTGCTTATTGGCCGAGTACTCGGTACGTCTGTAGTAATTGCATTCCTCTTCAAATTTTTAACCCTCAATGAACCTCAAATTTCCTTTTTCTCCGTTTTGCAGTACAATACATTCATTCGTACTTTTTCACTTTCGGCTTTATTTGTCATTTTTCTTGAATCTTCGCAGTTCATTTGCAGTTTTCCAATGCATCCATCAGTAATGTTTTATGAAACTTATTTGGGCTACGAGCAAAATATTTGGACATTGGACTTCCTGTCCCATGCACCTGCTAAAATTCTCCTCACGCTTTCTGTCGCCAAAATTATTTCTAAAAATATCTTTTATCATTTTTCTGGAAAACCTTTTGTTTTCTATAACATCACTATCATCTGTATTGATTGTGCTTCTTTTTTTACTGATTATTACTGTCTAATGTTGTTCCTCGTTAAAAAAAAAGTTTATTTTCTGTTCTCATCTGTACTGTGGAATATTTTTTGGTGAGTCTTTTTTTTTTTTTTATAATCTGGTACTCTGGCTGACAGAGTTATTTAATGGAAGGGGCCGGGGGGTTGAACATTCAAGTATAAATATACGTAACTTATTGATACTTATATTATTACTTATTGATACTTATAGATGATTCTAATCTAGTTACAAATCAGGAAAATGCAAGTAATTTATTTCTAAAAATTGTCAAGCTACCATTGTTTTTTCATATGTAGTTACAGAATGTATTATATTGAAAATATGAATTTAAAAAAGAATTCTTAAAATTTTAGTGCATCTATTTAAACATCAATTTATTGTTCTTTAATCTACAAAGATTCAAAAAAGAATTTTCGATAAAACATCATGTAAAACTTACATGCAGAAACCATCACAAAAATTAAGCTTTTTCCTTTCTCAGCGCCTAAATATTGCACATTTTATAACATTCCTTTGAGTTACGTATGGAACTGAAATGAGTTAGTTGTCTAGGTAGAGTTTGGAATTTCCTTTCATTGCTATACCAACTGTTACAAAAGGAAGTTTTTATGTAATCGAGTTATTGGCATTTTTTTTAAGCAAAATATTTTTAATGAACATTTCAAAGAAAAATATTATCAAATACTCATTAATTACACCAGTTATTTATATTTATGCATTACGAATATTGCATCAAATACTGATTGATTAGATTACTCCTCTTTAGCTTTAGTATACTTTGGACAGTTTAAATCAGTTTTGGACGGTAAAAACCACCTGTCCCGTCCTAAACCAGTTTCGTAGATTCCAAAACCTAAACCTGTGCCGGCTGAGCTACCGGCATTGGCGTCGTCAGATAACATTTTTTTTTTTGGGGGGGGGGGGGACCAACTTTAACACTGCTAAGTATAAAAAGATGTATACATAGTAAAAATGGATTTCCGTTGTCATTTAATACATAATATTAAAAACTGAAACATTTTTATCAGTATAAACACACAAAATAAAGAAATTTTTCCTAGCCAGTATGTGTGATAAAAATAACTGTGTTTATTTTCCTCTCTGCGGTTTTTTTTCTAATGAAGTGTTAACACAAGAGAACAGGATTTAATCACTTTTTGTGCATTTTGAGCTTAGTTAACCTACTGAAGCGCAATTTTGACTCAGAAATGGGGGGGTCCGGGGAAATTTTCGAAATTATTGTTTTATAAACTCAGTTTTAGACGATTTTTGGTGATGTTTGAGAGAAGAGAGATTCGTCGGCCGTCTCCGGAATTTTTTCGCAATCGAAGTTTTAAAAACACAATTGTAGGCCATGTTTGGGAACAAACAGTTTTTTGAAGTTGAAGATCCAAAAGAGTTGAATTTATATAGATGAATTTCGATGGTGCAGGGAAAGGGAATTTCAAGGCTTCTTTCCCAAACTTTTTTCGAAAGTTTAGGTATAAACGCCAAGTTTTAGACGCTCTTTGGTTAGGGAGAAAGGTTCAGGGATCTTAGAAATATTTTCACAGTTGAAGCTCTGAAGACGAAAGTCAAGACGATCTCCGATAGTTAGGAGTGCGTGTTTTTCCAATATTACGGTGAGGGCCCTCTCCTGGTAGTTTCTCGACATTTAAATTGTAAATATGCAATTGTAGGCTATCGTTGCTGACGTTAGGGGAAGAAATTGTATTTAGATACCCTCCCTTGCTTTCAAAATAAAAGTTTCAACGAGAAGTTCTGTCTAGAACTAAACGAGCTTACTTTCCCGTATACCAATATCGACTTTCTGATTGGTATTCTCAAAATTAGCTAAAATCGTAAATTATTTCAAGCATATTTTTAAATATTTTAAGCTCATTTCGAGAAATGAAGTATGCCTCGCTCATCTAAAGAATTAGATACGTAAAAAATAAATAAAAGTACGAATAAAACAGCAGCACCTTTTAAACAAAGCAGCTAAATACATTTTTTCCATCAAAAAAAGAAAAGAAAAACAAAAAAAAAAACTTTCAATCGCTTTCAAAAAGGAAAAAAAATAATTCAAATTAAAAGCTCATTAAAATAATCACATAAAAAAAATAGTTCGTTTTTCTCCTGTTGCCAAAAAAAAAAAAAAAATAAGAATGAATTAATGTACTTCCAAAAATAAATAAAAACAATAAAATGTCAACTTAAAGAAATAATTTTGTCGAAAAAAAAAAATCGTCTGCGCATATCTTTTATGTAGAAACATAAAGGATTCGCAACTCCAACGAACTATAGGGGGCACTGAAGTCACTGTCTAATGGCGGAATTGAAAACTAAAACAAACGCACATGGTAACGAAGAAAATGCTAAAAGTGTTGTGATTTTTGTTCGTACGTATGATTTTTTCGCTTTATTCTTTTTAAATTAATTTTCAAAGTCTTGTTGATATTCTGACCCACGTAGAAAGAAATGAGAATTCAAGAAGCATTCCTAAACGTCAAACATTAATGCAAAGTACGTAGTTCATAGTTCTAAGCAGCCATTTTCACGATGTTGAATTCGATATTTATCAATTCTTGATAAAACTAAATAATAATTGTGGCCTGACAAGAATAACAATTAATGCTAGAAAATTTAATATGACATTACAAATTATTACCAAAAGAAGATGATACTTCTTTGCTTTGCTTTGGCTAACGCTTGTTTTCCATTTGTAGCTGAGTTATTTCTCTTGAATTCCCGAATCGGTTAATTTAAAAATTTTCTGTTTCAATTTTTCTAATTTCTGAGTTACGATTTAATTGTGTCATGTTATGAAAATCATCAACGAAATTCTCACGGATATATGGTGGTAGTTTTCTTTTCAGTTGATTGACAATTATTTCTTTTTACTTATCGAATTCTGTAATCTTACTACCATTTTATTCCACTCATGATAAAAATTGAAAATGGTTTAACTAAAAACGCGAAATCTCGCCAAGGCTACTTTGCTCGTACAATACCAAAACTATAACCCTAAACAAATTTGGCGATACCTTTCAGCTGAGAATAAAAGGAATAAAGTAAATTCTTTCTCGGTTAAACATTTTTCATTTTTTCTATG
>NW_026558185.1:0-26262 GCF_026930045.1 Uloborus diversus | reverse complement strand
GACAAGTCGTAACTTAAATTTTTCATAAATTTGTCTTTTAAAATGTATTTTAAGTCTGCTTGTATAACAAATATAGTTTCCTCCACTTCTGAAGAGTTAAATTTCTACTCATTGTTTTAGCGAAATCTTTAAAACTTTAAAGTAAGCTCACAGTCTGTTACTATCATACAAAAATCTTTAAATCTGCAGCAGTAAAAAGTAAACTTATAGCAATGTTTTTTTTTTTTCTTTTCCTTTCCGATCTATGATAAGCTATCGCCTTTCCCGATACATAAGAAACAATTTATCAAGCAGTTTTCAAAAATTTATTTTTGCTAATTTAATTTATCAGATATGTTTGCTAATTTTTGTACTTGTCAATTTGAAATTCAAACGTTTATTCTACAACTTTTGAGATCACTTTTTTATCAAGAAAAATGCATGCCTGCTTCAAAATATATTGTCAGATTTTCAAAGAAAACTGATGAACAAATGCTTAATTGGAAAAGGGAAGGATGTTGTGGGGTACGGATGTGGACGGCAGAGTGAGCAATGTGTCTGTGGCGAGGTTTGATCCTTGGACCTCTGTGATGGTAACTCAGTACCTAACCTCTAACCCCTAAGGACGTCATGGCTCAGGCACATAACTCAGGAGCAAAGTTGAGTTATGTGCAGGCTGAATAACACCACCTAACCCCAACCAAGTGCAGAGTGGAGAAGTGAGAGAATGATATTTTAATCTTATAGATTATCGAGAAGCTCTGCATTTTGACTTGAGCAATGAGACTCCAGCTGCAGTTTTGTTGTTGCTGTTGTCCTGGGGCCTGTTGCTGCTCAAAGCCTCATGCAAATGCTTGCATTCTCAGTTGGGCGCATGAGAGGCAGGACCAGCGGTTGTGCGGTTGTATAGATGAGCAAACAAGGGAGAAGCTACTGCAATGAAGAATGAGGAATAACAAATGGGCCTTAAGCTAATTGCTTAAGGCCTATGGTCAGGGTTTGAAAATATCGGATATTTTGATATATATCCGATATTTTCAATCAACACAGTCTTCAAAATAGTAAATGCATCTTCAAATCACTCTTTATTTTCTTACATTATTATTACAATATGTAGACTTAAAATTAAAGTTTCTTATTATTTATATCTAGGGGAGACTGGGGATACTTGATCCCCACTTTAGTTTTCAATTTTTTTCTCTGCTGCAAATAATGAGTTTTTTTTTTTTTTAAAGTACATGAGGAAAGATAATTTTCCCTCTATCTAACAGTATTTTTTTTAGTTCGAACTAACAGATAGTTTTGGTAAAATAATTTTTTTTTCAATAACTTTATAAAGGAACAGACCATGTATCCCCATATCAAGGGATACATGATCCCTTCATGGGGAATACTTGATCCCACTGAGAAAATACATGAATTTTTCATTAGACTAGCTTTATTTATGGATTTTAGTTTCCTACATAATGTTTCTAAAGAATAACACAAGTTCTATTTTTTTTCAATGAATTATAATAAAGTGAACACAAAATAACATTGTTTTAAATTCTACTAGGACATTTGTAAAAAAAAAAATGTACACAACTTAAATGAACTTATGATGCTTTTGATCAGTAACTTATTCTTTAATACAGTTGTGAACAATATATTTCATAAATATATTAATCACAACTGTATAAATAAATAAAAATAACATTTTTTTTAAAGCAGCATAATGAAACTCAAATTACAACAAATTAAAAATGAAAAAGGATGACAAGCACAAAAATCAACTTTTTTGCTTCTTGTCATGCAATAATAAAATTAAATTTTTTTATCAATTTAATAATTTTAAAACAGAGGGATGAAAAATGCAAGCATCAGCATACTTACAAAAAAGAATAGAAAGCCTAGCATATATTTTCAAAACCTGAAAAGTCAAATGCGAACAATTCGTTTGTTGTTCTGCTCAACCCATCTGGATGTGTGCAACTTGACACATTCATTCTGAAGAATGTTTGGATAGTTGGAAGTTGGAAGGAAAAAAATAATTTTGTTTAACTAAAAATAACATTTTTGACAGAATGACTTATAACATTTTTAGAATTAGAAAAAAATAGAATTCTATGTTACTAAATGCTACTTCACACAAGTACTTGGATTTACTCATGTAAAAATCTTTTGCTATAGCTCACAGAAAACCTCAAGATGCCTTCTCCAGATAATGGCATCTACATATTGTGGGTGAGATGAATATGGTGATGACTGCTATGAAAAAGAACAGTCGTTGGTCCTCTCATACTCATCAGGTGAGTTACTTGATTTTGTTTCTTTCCTTCTTATATTTTTTTATTTAACAAATTTCACGTTTATCACTTGTTTTATAAGCTTCATATCCAAGACTTTTGTCTAAAGTCTGCTGTTCATTGATTTTTCTTGGTCCTGAAAAATGGTTTATATGGTTTAATAGTGAACTAGGGTTTGCTAAGCGGTCAAAATTTAACCATATTCATTACTGAATATTTGAGATAACTTTTATGAATTTTCCTGTTTCTAATATTTTATTCTTATACATTCGTTTACTGTACATCTGGGAACACATAATTTTTACATGTACTCACAATATCAAACAGTAATAATTTATTCCAATTTTGCTTTCTGTATGTGGCACAGCATAGTTATTATGGTTTTTGCACCAAAAAAAGCCCTAATAGAATCAAAGCTTTGTGAATGTTGATGTCAAAATAAATGAAGAAAGGGCACATTTCGAATATTGGAAATTGATGTGGCTGTCAAATTCTTGGCGGGAATAATTTCCTTTTGGATACCATGTTGCCCTCTGATAACCCTTTATAAATTTCTTTTCTTTGTTTACGTATGCAAAGAAAAACATTTCTCGCACTGGCATTGGTGCTAAAAAAGTGACGCCAATGGATAATTATTGCCCATTTCCCAATTATTGAAATATCCTCGAATGCAATGAAATGACACCGCAAAACTTAGTAATATACGTAAAACTTCTGTGTAAAAAAAATTCTAAAAAAGTCGACAATCATTGATTAAGTTACCTTGACATTTGCTGTTAGAAGTGTAAAATTTCAAACAGACAAATGAAACAACTCCACTTCCTGCATTAAAAATTGTCCACTTAAAGACTCTGGACAGCGCAATAATAGTGCAAACTTAAAAACGTGTGTATTTGTGATTTGTTTATGGTTAATGACTGTGCATATAACTGATGTCACTCTTTTTTTCCACATATTTGAACCCCTCCCCTCTTTGTCACAAAGTTTCACGCTTCACCATACCCCTTCTCTCTTTGGCATATGTCTCGCTGTTTTTCATAAACATTCTTATATTAATAAAACTTGCGATGTTACATCCTCCCCGTTGTATGTCTCTTTTGTCACTTCTTTGCTCCCTTTTGTCACCAACTGTTACAATTTCATAAACCCCACCTTGAAGCATGACTTCTTTCTTGGACAGCACCCTGCTTTGTGATAACCCAGTGCAAGTAGATATTTCCCTAGTATTTGTTTACATATGCAATGCTAAAACAATTCTTGCGCAGACGTTGGTGCCGAAAATTTGACGCCAATGGATAAAAATCGCTAATATCCCAGAAAAATTTAAAGCATCCTGAATGAAATGGTACTGCAAATTCAATTAATACGTAAAACTTCTGTATAAACAATATTCTTTGTAAAAAGATCACTTAATCATGGATCATTCCGTGTCAGATCATCACACGGTTTAGGACGGACCGTCACAGAACTGTATGAAACTTGGTACATGAAGAGATTTAGCCCAGTTATGAATGAAAATGCTAAAAAAAAATTTCTTTCACCTCATTCAAAAGTTATTAAATATTAATTATTCAAATTTTCATCAAAAAATGCTACACTTTGAGACGGTTAAATCTCATTTTCTCAGAAACTATAACAGATACAAGCTTGAAATTGTTCTTGTTTTGAAGCTCTTTTAATGTGCTTTGATTTGATGTGCAACTTGATAAAATCAAAAAATAATAATTTTAAAATTTAATTTAATTAAATTTTAAAATTTAATTTCTTAAAAATGGACAATTTTAAAATTCTGAAAAAATTCAAAAAATTACTTTGTGTTATCCTCTAGCATATTACCAAGTTTCATAATGGGATCTTAATGGGATCAGATGATACAGGGAGGACAAGTTTTACATATATCAAAGTTTCTGCATTTTGGACAAAATACCTTTCTGATGGATTACTCAAATATTATTCTAAGTTATTAAATTAGCACAGGAAACTATAAATGAACTGCTAATAGTAATGTAAAACCTTCTAATGTCTTACACCTACTTTAAAATTGAATGAAATTAAAATAATAATGGAAAAAAATAAATAAAACTCACACTAACTCTTTTTTTTTTAAAAAAGAGAACGTCAGCATTGTCCTACATTTGTCGGAGTTTTTTACTTTCTAAGCTGCAAAATATTTGCAATATTGTTCTTTTCTTCAGCTGGTAGAGTATATGTCCTCCCTGTTGGCGTGATGGGATTTACTTTACAAATAATGTCCGAACAAGGTATCCATAGAATGTCTGGCACTGTTGGATATGAAAATGAAGGAGAAGGTCCTGGTGGGTAGAGGAAAGTGATTTTCACTTCATTATCTTCATTTTTGGACAAAACATAACTTAGCCACCATTTTTTATCATATATGGAAATGACATATCCATTGAGATCTTTCATCATTAAAGGAACACTTTCTCCAGTTGAGATGACAGAATATTCAGTGAATGATGGAGAAAAAGAAAATGCCTTGGCACTCACCTTTGTTCCACAGCTTGAGGGAATAAAGGCATGCAGCTTTTGGGTACCTGGTATTGGCACTGCTTGCTGGAAACGATGAGAGAGCTGTTCTGCGTTTTGAATATATTCATTTTGGCTGGCATAACTGAAGTACATGATCTTTGAAAGGTCATATTTTGCCCATTGGTACAGTTGCATAGGTGTCGTAATTTGGTTTTCATACGGCCTTTGAAGGCTTGCTCTTGCTGCTTCTCTTTTGAGTGTACCACCCACGCCATCACATGGGCCTTTACCGTGAGCAGTGGCAGAAAAATGCCACTCAGCCTCAATACCAAAATCTCTTTCATGGCAGCATAGATTAAAAAAAATTCTTTTATTTTTGTATTGTGCAGCTGATCCATCGGAGAAATAAAAAATTTTGTCTAACCTTTTCTCCAATTTAGATTTTAAAAAATTTATTAGCTTTCGTTGAAATAGGTGAACAGCTACTGTGTTGTGCTCAAGACATTCTGAGATTATAATAAAGCTAAGGTGATGAATTTTGTTTTCATTTTTGAAGTATATAACAAAAGGGTGAATTGTGGCTTGATTTCTGTTCCAGTGAAATGATTGTGCTTCATTTTGCAAAACAAAGCTATAGTTTTCGGAAAAGTCGCAAACTACTGCCACCTCAAACTGAGACAAATTTTCTTTTGTATGGGTCATAAAAGAACTCTGCTGTTTAGCTATAAAGTCGTGACGAAGAAGAACTTTCAAATCATTACAAAAAATTTCAATGAACTCATTGGTGGGTTTTTGTGAAGTTTCCAGATTGCATCTGTCTACATAAATCCATTGGCGGAATGTTATCGTTTCAATCATATTTTCTTTTGTACCATCTTCCAATATTTTCTGTATCTCATCAATGCCAAGACAATTTGCACAATTCGAAAAATAACAGTCAATGGAAGCTGGGTTGCACACCATTTTTACAAGACAATCTGTATATTTTTTTATCTTTCCATTTGTGATCCAGCTCATTTTGGAATTTTCAATTTTTAATTTAACATTTTGATGAATGGTACACACACAAACTGCATGTGTACCACTTTGTCCTGCTAAAATTTAATTCTTGGGTCTTAATTCGGCAAATTGGAGAATCCAACTTTGACATCGTGATACATTTCTTGAAAAAGTTTGTATGCTTCTTTTAGATTACAAAGCATTAATCTTTTAGACATTTTAACTTTATTGCCTTCACTGTCCTTCATTGAAATGCAATCTTTCATTCCTGGCATTGGCCTACTTATATCTTCACTTTCATAAAATTGTTTTATAATCTCAGCAGATTTCTATGGGCAAATTTTTCCCTGGATGTTGATTGGAAGTGGACAAAACCCCTTTTTGTTTTAAAAGCTTTTTAGCTTGGCGTGCATGGTAGTTCGATGTTTTGAATTTTTCAGAAATTTTTCTAATGCTCCAGTTATCTGGCAATAGAGTCAATATCATTGTCTTTTTTGCTCGACTGCTACAATTTTGATAAACTTGTATCAAATGATCAACCATTTCCTTATTTGGACTCTCTTTCTCACTATTGGAATCAGCATTTGGAAGAAGTTTTCTTTTCACCGCAGAGCTAATTTTTTTTTTTGCTTTCATATGAGAATATTTCTTATATCTTCTTTTTTTCTTGTTGACCGGGGATTCACCTAACTGAACAATAGAGTCATTTAATGATCTGAATGAGTCTTTAAGTAATGATCTGTCCAAGTAATTGTCACTCTCACTTTCCCTATCTAAGTTCTCACCTGGTGATTCATGACCAGTGGAGGCACAATTATCTACAGTTGACTCAGCGGTTTTCTTCAACCGCAAAAGCTCCTTTCTGCATCTGTCACATATTTTTAGACTTTTCAGGCATTTCTGGTACAAATGAATACATCCATGGCATTGCAGATCTCAATCCTTTTCTTATGTGTGAGTGAGAATACTTTTTGAACGGATTGCAACAATTTGAATGATTCATGATAAAATTAAATACTTAGCAAATAATATAAATACGCTGAGTGTCAAAATTAGCTTAAAAATAGACTGTTTCAGTTCTGATATAAACCAACTGAAATAAAATAACTGAAAGTTAAAGAAATGAAGTTTG
Organism: Uloborus diversus; assembly: GCF_026930045.1. Lineage (NCBI taxonomy): Eukaryota > Metazoa > Arthropoda > Arachnida > Araneae > Uloboridae > Uloborus > Uloborus diversus. The sequence continues at coordinate 19,377 of NW_026558185.1, read as the reverse complement.
CACAGCAGAAGACAAGGCTTGAATGCTGACTGAAGATAGTTTCAACAGGAATTGTGTATTACAGAACAAGAAAGTATTATAAACACCAGAAAGAATCCCTCTCCCCCCCCCCTTTTTTTTGTGGAAGGATCATTTTGCAATCCCAAATATACCCTCCCCTCTCCTAAAAATTTTCAGATCATCTTCATCCCTTCACACCCCCCCCCCCAATAAATAAATAAAAATGAACATTTTATGCTCTATTTGGCAAGCATTTCTAGAGGTTTAGTTTCCCTCTTCATGTGCTGGTTTTCTTTTCTAAAAAAAGACAACAAGAAGAAAAGAAAACACTATGACTTAAACAAAACAAAAAAACAGGATCTTGCAAAAAAAAAAAAATAGTTTCAGTTTTATTCCTTCCAAAAGTCTAGATGCCTTTTGATGCAAGGGCACTTTTCTTTTTGTTCAGTTCATATGTGTTACAAAAGAAGTTCATGTGAGTGTACTGCTTTTGATTATTTTTGGAAGGGGTTTTGGTAACTTAAGGTGCAAAATCCTTTCTTTCAAAAAAATATTGTTGCCCCCATGCCATAAAATTATGACAGGCTTTTATTAATTCATTTCTCCCTTTTCTTTAATATTAATAGTAACTATTATTTGCTTATTTATTTTGTGTACTCTAAAATTAATATTGCTACAAACAATTATTTTGGCAAATTTTACAAAAACAAAATTTGATTATAACCTCCCTCCCCCCTTTTTTTTGGAATTAGTAAGTTATCTTTTGAAACTAAGGAGGGGGGGGGGGTGCTTTTGAGATTTTATGATACTGCTGACTGAACTCCACAAGCAAAAACATGAAACATGTTGAAAAATTGGTCAATCCCAAACCAGTGACAGGTGGAGAAAAAAGCAGTGAGGCAGAACGAACCATTGGATCTCATTCTCAATAGCCACCCTCAGTCTGTTTCATTTTGTTAGCAAAGGGGGTGAAAAGGGTAGCTTACTGTTTCAGGTCTGAATTTGTAGTGGATTATTTTAAGTTTACATCCCCAGAGAAAATATTTTCTTTTTTTTTCCCTTTCTTCCTTTCCTTTTTTAAAATTTTATTTCTTTTTAATTTATTTTTCTCAATAAAATGAGATTTAGATGATTAATATTTTTATTAATGAGTTATTTTTCAGGAACAAATCGTACTAAGAAAAACTTCATTTCTAGTAGACAGTTCTGCATAAAAAAGTGAACATGTATGAAGCATATTTATTTATTTATTTATTTATTTTTTTTGCACATAAAATAACAACTATTCAGCACAATAACCCATATTTTGGCAGATATGTGAAACTTGTCCTCCCTGTATCAACTGATCCATTAAGATTCCAATATGAAACTTGGTGAGATGTGATGAGGATAACACAAAGTAATTTTGTGATTTTTTTCAAATTTTAAAATTGTCCGTTTTTGAGGAATTTAAATTTTAGAATTTATTTAAATTTAATTTTAAATTAAAAATTTTGAATTTTATTAAGTTGCATATCAAATTGAAGCAGATTAAAAGAGCTTAAAACAAGACCAATATCAGGCTTGTATCTTTTATAGTTTCTGAGAAAACAAGGATTAACAGTCTCAAAGTGTAGCATTTTTAACAAAAATTTTAATAATCAATAATTAATAACTGCTAAATGAGGAGAAAGAAAATTTTTTTTTTTAGCGTTTTCATTCATAACTAGGTTAAATCTCTTGATGTACCAAGTTTCATCCAGATCTGTGACGGTGCGTCCTAAAATTGCTCCAAATTGTGTTGATTTGACGTGGAATGACTCTCATGCCAAATTATTCCATAATATTGAGTACCTAAGTAAGCGTGACATTTTACGTTAGAAATATAAAATTTCCATCTATCAAATGGACAAACTCTACTTGCAATAGCGTATAAATAAAATTAAGCATTAAAGTCACAAAACAATCAAAAGGGAAAGATTTTAACTGTCTGAAATTGTCTACGAATCCTCAATCATAAAAAACGAAATTCAAGAATTTCATTTCTTTACGCTCAAATGAGAAATGTCAACATATATTATCCAGCAATTTCTTCACGCTAACTAAGTCGCGTGAAAAATCAAATAAAAATGAATTTTCGCTAACTTATAATTGTTTCTAGCTTTTTTTCTAGTCATCTTAGCGAATTTCCTTTTTGAGCCGTAAAACAAGGGGTAAACGTTTCTAGAATTATTTTTCATGATCTTTCCAACCATACCAAACTCGAAGCACTAAAATGCATTTTTTGTGTAGAAAAAGCAGTTTAAAAAATGAGTTAAAACTTAACGTTTCACGCTTCTAACAATAAATTTCAACAATGGAAAAGAGAAAATTAAAATTTTTGAGTTTCGCTAACTAAAAAAAGCTTATAACTTTTTTCTAGTGGATTTAGGTTATTGGACCTTGGGTGCCCTGACAATTTCTTCATTAGGGGTATTTTTTGAAAACCTTTACAACCAAACCAAATTCGAAAAAATTGGACCATTCGTTCGTATAGAATGAGCCATTTAGTTTAAAAATGCGTTTTTTATTAATATCTTCATTAATTAGCGCTTGAATTCAAAATTTTGATTGATGACACTAAAACTCGGAAATAGCTAACGAACAAAAAAAGAATGAAGGAAGTCTGTTCACAAACAGAGGAGAAATCAGTACTGAAAGAAAATGGCTTGCCTATTAATATATAAAGATTTGAAATTGTTTAAGGTTAATTTTTTTAAAAAACAAATCAAGGGCTGTAATTTAGGGCAGAACTCCTGCCGGAATTTCTCATATTCTTGGAAAAAAAAAAACTCAGCATAGCAAATTAAAAAGAGCAATAAAATAAGCTTTTTTTAAAATTTATTTTTATTTTTATGATTTGAATTTATCATTATTATTATTGAAAAATGCATTTCCCAGTATTTTTCAACCAGAAAATCCGCAGAAAAAATGTTCAGCGGAAAAGAACCATCTATAATGACATCATCTCCATAAAAAGAACGTATGGAATAGAGAATTGTTTCTCTGTTGTCTCAAGAGAGGGAGCTTCTAATTCTTGAGAGATGTTCACCCAGGTGGTCATGTTGGGTAAAGAATTGAAAAATTGCAACTGCCTCATGGTGAGGCCAGAAAAGTATTTCAGATACCTCCACTTTTTGAAGAAACTTCATATTTCTAAAAGAATTTGCATTCCTGATTTTATATTGATTCATCTGTTATTATTTGCAAAAAAAAGGGGGGAGGGTAATTTAAAAATCATACATTGGGCAGGACCATGTAAGACTGTTCGGTATTCATTTCCTGTGCGAGTGAAGGAATTCAAACAGTGTAAATCAATTATCCTTTGCAGTGTGTAACTTTTTTCTTACAGTCTTTTTATCTTTTAGGAGGGAGGAACAAGACATTTTATTGAGAAATTTTACTGAACTGAAAGAAATGCTAAATCAAGTGAACACCATCAATGACATGGAACCAATCACGTATCTGTCTCCATTTCTGGATGTTATAAGGGCTGAAAACACAACTGGACCAGTAACTGGCCTTGGCTTGTCTGCAATTAGTAAATTTCTTTCGTATGGATTAATTGGTAATTTTCTTCTGTTATCTGTCTCTTTATGAACAGAATTTCTTATTAGTTGAAATTGGTGAGAAAAAATCTGTTATTCAGTGTCTTGGGGTTTGAAAATAGCATGATATTTTCCAAATTATTGAAAATATCCGATATTTTGATATCTATCGGATATTTTGGTACCGTAAAAAGCGGGTGACTATGGTGGTTTTAATACCCTTCTGACTGTAAATACTCAACTTTCATTCAAAAAAAAAAAAAAAGTTGCATTATTATTATTGTAGTTTAGGACCTTGGGCTTTAGATTCCGACCCTGAAATAATTTGAGAATCTTCATCCACACCCCTCCAGAGCAATTTTTCTTTGTACTATTCTCACCCCCTCCTTACGGGTGAGAAGGGTGCAGCACATGTTTCAACGTTTTCATATAGGTTTTGGTGGTTTGTACCATACTCTACCTCTCATATATTTTAAAGGGAGAGATGTAGATGTAAGTTATTCTGAAAATTGAGCTTTGGAGAATCAAATACATCATAAAATCGAGATAAAACAAAGGCTTTATTTTCTTCATAATTTTTGAAGATGGATACCAAATCTTATCTTTTTCAGGCCAATGCCAAAACTTACCTCGCTTCAACATTGTTAAAATTTCAAACTCACTTGCATCTACATTGGTGATTTTTTCTGGGTACTTTTCCCCCTGATAACCCAACTCACCCTCCAAAATTTCGATTAATTACTGTACCACAATCACCCTCCAAATTATAAACTTTTCACATTTGTAACTGTTGCAACATCAAAATATTTTATTTTTGAATGAAAATTAGAGATAACTTTCTTTATGCAATATGAAAGCAAAAGGTACATACGAAATTGTGATTCCTTCTGCACTAAAAGTCCACCAGCATGAATTTCCGAGCTACCTACAAACACGTAGCACCAGTTGCTCACCACAAATAAATTTACTATCATCTGGCGGGCCGTTTTGACATTGATAACAACTCTCTCATTATCGGAGAAGGTTGCACAAAATAGTTCCTATTGAAACTGGACTAGCCCAGAGTGCATTACGAATGCTCATTACATCAAAACTGGGGTTTCTATCAATCTCGCCCTCCAAACCATTCTTACCCGCTTTACGTTATGCATCCGATGTTTTCAATCAGCGCAAACTAAAGTCAAAATAGTAAATGCATACTCAAATCATTCTTTATTTTGTAACACCCTTTGTAGACTTAAAATTAAGGTTTCTTTCGTTATCTTTATTTAATATTTCTTTTTACACTATTATCAATTTAAAAGAGTTAATGTAGCATTAGCTGGTTTGCTCATTTTTCTTTTGTTAGCTACTTTTACACAGTGATATGATTTAAAAAAAAAAATATGCATTAGTCGGTGCACACTTATAAGACATTATCTTTTTTTCTGACCACCATTTAATGCTTAATTAGGTACTTTTAATCTGGATTAAAATTGTTGCATTACTAATAATTTTATGAATATAAAATACAACTAAAAAAGGAATATTACATTATTTAATTATATTACTAATGTATTAATATATCATAAAAATATAGAACATAACTTTTTGGTTAATTTTAATAATAAATGAACAATATTACATTGATTGATGTACTTTTCATATTGAAAATACAGTAGTTGAGAAAATAAATATCTAAAATATCAAAATATCATGACATTTTCAAAATAAATATTGGATCTTTATCAAGATACTCCTGATATATATCGGTGAACCCTGGTTAAGGCATATGTTTTCATCATATTTCATAACACTGCATGTGAAATAAATTGTTTTTCAGTGAAATAAATTTATCACAAAAATAAAAATAAAAAGAGGAAATCGGAAAAAGAACGAAAAAACAAAAATAAAAATTTGTGCATAGTAAACGAACTGATGAAACTAATTTATTTTTTTCATATGTGTTAATTAATAAATAAAAGATAATAATTGAGGGGACATCTCAATAATTGGGGTGAAATCTCTTAGGTATCCATACTATCAGTCCCATAGCTGCAAGACTTTAGAAATTCAAAAGCACATTTTTTGTCATCCAATGATTTACCTAAATGTCATGATATATGACTTGTCTGCTACTTTAATATTTTTTTTTCCTTCAATTAATTAAAGTAATTTAAAGAATTTAAAAATGATATTTAGACACAAAAATCAATACTGTAAGCCTCGATGTATCGGGTAATGGATTAACAAATACTCTGCTTATACGAGTAAAACCTTCCGGAAGTGAATATTTCCCCATAGAGGCAATGTTAAAGATCCCCCTTGGTCGAATAATTTCCCCAGATAATTGAATGATATTGGTGAGCTTTTATAAATATTTTGGCTGAGAAAGTTTTTGAATAAACTGAAAATAAATTTAATAAGAACAGTTATTCATATAAAAATATAAAATAATATTTTCCGCCAACAAGGGGCAAGAAAAGCAGCATTCACATTCCATCCAAATATTTCCACTATTCTATCTAATTTCTTTTGTTGCCATGGCAAAAAGAAAAAAGAAACAATAAATAGCCATGTCAACAATTATGCTAAATGACACAAAGAAATGTAAACCATGCAAGTTGATAAATATTAAATATAAAACACAACAAAGAGGGTAAAAATGGAGTTAGAAAAGTTTCCTCAAAAGGCCTTCAGCAAGCAATCCATTTTTATGGACTTTTCAAAAAAATGGTGCAGAGACGAATGTTTTTATAACTCAATTTTAAGTTTCTGTTTTGTAATTTTCATATGTTACGTTAAATGTGATTAATTGATGATTGTATATAATTATCAGTATTTATACACAATACACACCAATTATATTACACACCAATAATAAACTTGGTAAATGTGATAAATTATTCAATATTTAATAAATTTACTAGTTTATTTATACAATCCTTGACTCGTGATGGGGAATGTAAAAATTTAAATAAGTTTGTAGAGTAACGAGGGTTTAATTCCCCCCAAAAAATATTTTCAACCCAAAACATTACTTTTACAATTAGAACTAAGTTTGATATTGATCAAAGATACAAAAATATTTCAATAAAAAAAATTAATAAAATTGGTGTTGCTTTACTTTACTTTAATTAAGTATCTTAGAACAAACCAAATTAGATGGTATCATAAATAATGTAATCAGTTGCATCACTACGGGGTCCTTTTATTCAGAAAATAGCTAGAATTTGTTAAATAAAACCTACACTTTTCTTCTTTTTTTCCAGATGCCAAACATTCAACTGCACCTTTGGCTGCTGAAAATATAGCTGATGCAGTAACGCATGCACGTTTCATGGGAACAGATTCTGCTTCAGATGAGGTTGTTTTGATGAAGATACTTCATGTTTTGAGGCTGCTGTTGCTCACTCCACTTGGTGTGCTCTTAACTAATGAATCTGTCTGTGAAATAATGCAGTCTTGTTTTCGAATTTGCTTTGAAACTAGATTAAGTGGTAATAACCTTTTTTTAATACTGTGTAATTGTTGAATTTACTCACAAAATTCTGTTTACAAGTATTTTACATACAAACAATGAGTAATTCATTAAATAATGTTTTACCTTAAAATTGTTCTTTTAAGTTTCGTTTTATGCTGAAACTCGTGTAAATATAAAATTTCTCTATTAATGCAGCAGTTGGTTGGGTTTTGTTTTTATATCCTTCAAGTTTGTTCTTATATTACTCTTATATTCTACTGCATATAATATAGTTTCAAGTCAACTGTAACTCACAATGAAAATCATTTTTCTTTTCCTAATTTTTCCAATTCTTTTTCTAGAACTTTTGAGAAGATCAGCTGAACATGCATTAATGGATATGGTGCAATTGTTGTTTTCATGTTTGCCACAATTTACTGAAGATTCTAGGTGTGCTTTCATGAAAAAAGTAAGGCTTATAAATGCAATTTGAAATTTTGATTTGACTGTTATAAAAATCTTCTTTTGATTTAATATTAGATGTTAAAAATTGTGTTTTAATGAATGAAAATTTAAATTTTCCATTACTGAAAAAATATATAAATAAGTAAATAACCTATTAATGAAACAAATATATCAATCTTTACTAATAATAAAGCTCAAATTTTGTCTGGATATCTGTCCAGATCTCTCTTGGAATATTTGTCCGAATCTCTGTCGGGATGTCTCTCTGCAACGCGCATAGAGCCTAAACCGTTCAGCTGATTTTCACGAATTAGGCACAGAATTAGTGTGTAGTAAGGGGTGTGCACCTTGAAGAGATTATTCAAAAATTTGATTTTGTTCTTTTTCTATTCCAATTTTAAGAACATTATACCGATCAAATTATAACGTTGACAAGTAAATTACCAAATTACATAACATAGAACCGTAACATGGGCGAGAAAATTAACATAGCAAATTGGCGAGAAATTCATCATCCATTGTTTGTAATTAGTTGTTTTTTTTTTTTGAGATTTTTTCCAAGTTTATATCTTCTCCTCTTTCATTGATGTTATAGACAGGGTTCGTACGCCCTTGAAAAACCTTGAAAAGTGCTTGAAAAAAAAAGTTCATTTTCAAGTGCTTGAAAACCTTGAAAAAGTTTTAAAACCTTGAAAAAGTTTCTTAGTGCTTAAATTCTTTCAAAAATCAACGAATTGTGCTTAGAAGTTTTAAAAAAGTATTTCACCACTGCAATTTTCTGAACATGTGTTCAGTATGCAACATCGCGAAAAATTACTTCCGTTTGGGATTTCAATCCTTTTGCATCTTGTAAATATTTTGATGTTTTTTACAACCGAAAGATATTTTGACATTTGGTACCTTAGATTAGTTTATTTTTTGTTTAATTTCATTAATTAACAAAGAAATTAATTTGGAAACCATGACAACATTGAACTTACTCGGGTTTCGCGGAAAATTGCTGTTGTGTTTGAAATTTCAATCTTTTTGCATCCTGCAAATATTTAAATATTTTGGCTAATCAAATGTTAGTTTCGCATATGCTACCTTAGATTAGTATATTTTTTGTTTAATTTTAATAAAAAAACAAATAAATTTATTTCATGGGAAACATGCTACGTCGAACAAACTCAGACTTTGCGAAAAATTGCTTCTCGTGTTTGAAACTTCAATCTTTTTGCATCTTGCAAATATTTAAATATATTCACTAATCGGATGTTATTTTCATATTTGCTACCGTAGATTAGCATATTTTATGTTTAATTTCAGTAAAATATAAGTTTATTTTATGGGAAACATGACAACATTAAACTTAATTCGCGAAAATTTGCTTCCCTTGTTTGAGATTTCAATCCTTTTGCAATTTGTAAATATTTTATATTTTTGGCAATTAGTAGTTATTTTGACACTGCTACATCAGATTAGCTTATTTTATTTTAATAACTAAAGAGTTAAAGAATTTATTACCTTGGTCTTGTTTAATTATTTGCTTATTTATTTTTGCAATTTTGAATGATTTATCTTTACCTAATTTTTGGTCATAACAGATTTTTTTAAAAAAAATTTAAATTTCAGCAGTTGGGCACCTAACAAATTAACTTAAAGTTTGTATTTTAAATATAAAGTTGATTTATACAGTTTTATTTATAAGTTACATCATTTTTTTATGTCTGCTAAAATAAATAAGGTGTATAACAGGGGTGGTTGTGTTATGATTATTCACTTGAAATCCAGTAGTGTTCGTTTTATGCTTTTACCTCCCTATATCTCCAATTTTCCCCTTTTCCTCAAATGTTCAAAATTACTACTTTATAAGGGTTGTGGGTACTTGGAGCTTACTGAAAGAGGCTTTAATTGGCAAAGGGGTAGATAGCTTAAGAAGGGTCATTCATCTTCATTTGGATCGAATAAATTGACCAGTACCTGCCTAGCTGACCGCCGCACCCAGCCGTGCGGGGGGCCCGCTACGCGGACCCCCCGGGCGGTGGAACCTAAGGCCTACGGCTAAGAGGTGGGGTGCGTGCGGAGAAAAGTACCTGCCTAGCTAGGCCCAGTACCTGTTGCTGGTTATCAACAGGCACTGGGCATTGTATTTCTATGCAGAATATTTTGACTTAATAAACTATTTTATGAATTGTATGCATAGCAAAAGTTATTGTTGTACATATGTATATTCAAGTAATAGGGGTCTTAGTTTTAAAAATTATTCCCCCCCTCCCTCGCCCCATTTTGCTCTTTGAAACTTTCAGGTAATTTTTTAATGAATTCACAAATCACAATTACGCCTGAATATTTTTGCCTTTCTAAATTTAAATTATAATTTCAACAATAACCCATTTTTTCCCCAAAATAAAACTACTTTTGTCATAATATATGTCAACTTCTTATGAACCTTTTCAATTTCGAAATATGGCTCTATAAATCTGAACTTGCACATTTATTGTCTGTTGCAAGTTAATCAATGAAAGCTGAATAGGCTCAAGTTTGCATTCAGAGTATTTATCACTGCTTAAGCTGCTTTTGTATATTTTGAGGTGTAGAGACTGGACTGTGGACTTTCATAAACTTTTCTTACTTCCTAAATTTAAATTTACTCGAGGACAGTTGAAATGCCTTATTGGCTGAACAGCTAATAAATGCATACGAATAATTTATTTGCATACTTATAAATGATTTGCAAACCTAATATTTTTAGAACTTAATAGTGCAAACTGAAATAACTTTCTGGGTAGTGTTTTTGTCCTAACCGCCCTTATATTGTAATAAACCACTGTATAGATATTGGAAATAAATATTGAAACCGGGGGGGGGGGGGTGACTTCAAAAACTCCTCTCTGGCAATTAGGACTCGACCGATGCATCGGCCTGGCCGATGCATCGGCGCCGATGGTTCAACAATTTAGCCATCGGCATCGGCGGCCGATGCTAACTTGCAGGAAACATCGGCCCATCGGCCTTAAAATACATCGAAAAGCCGATGGAATTGGCCGATGTTTTTGAAAGAAAAAGGACCTTTGCTGTTCTACTTTTCAATACAAAGTAAAGAGAGTTATTGTTTTCATATAAAATTGTTTACTTAAATTTCAGTATGAATTTCTATTTTAGTCACCCCTGAAAGAGTTTTTAATACTACATTCAGATACCAAACAAGTTAATTATTGCGTTGTTTCTTGCAGCTGGATGTACGTATATATCTCTCATAAGTCATAACTCTAAGATGGTAAGCTGTAGAAGGTTAAGTTTTCGTATGTGGGGTGTGCGTACGTGCCAATTGTGCACTTCCTTCTTGTTTTCGATCGGGTGTTCTGAAAAGCCGGTTTACTCACTTTTGTAGCTATTAATTACTTATTTCAATGCAAAACTAATCTAGCGTCTCAGACTGACAATCATTTGGTGATATATTGCCGAATTGGAGATTATGAAAACAAATATGAGATGGTGAAACCGGTTTTTGTGTCATTTTGGTAGATTCATGTTGAACCGACGGTAATTTTTAATTTTTCAATACTTGTAATATGAATCACAGTAATGCAGTCTTTTCTGTATCGCTTCGACGGAGTTACAAGTTTAGGGCCCGTCGAATACATTTTGGTGCCCTATTTCTCTATCGCAGAAGTTGTGAAACATTTATCATAAGCATTTTTGTAACTCCTATGGTGCCCCGATGGTTATGGGGCTTCTCGTGCAATTGCAATATTTGCTATATTTAAAATCCGCCACTGCACGTCAAAACAAACTCTGGTACAAGTTTTAAAATGTTTTTCTGCTCCATGTTTATGATTATTTTGAACTATATTTTTTACGACTATTTTTTGAATTTCCGAGAACACTTGCGTGCCCCTCCTCCCACTCCCTCAATTTCTGAAATTAAATTCTAGTTATACTTCTGAGCTCTTTAAATTAACACCATTCATAAAATTAGAGATTTTTTTTCAAACGTAATTTATTGTTTAGAAATAATTTAGAGCATTAATGTAAGAAATTAATTAAAGACGTTTTGAATGGTGACATAATTCGAAAATCAAAGGGACTTTTGAATTTTTTCTTCAGAAGTGCTGAAGTAGATTCAGAAATTCTTCCGATGCGTTGGTGGTAGCGGTTCTGTACTAAAAAAATGAGACCGAGGTTGGGACCGAAGTATGAGTTACTCAAAAATCAGAGGGTGACCCCTCCCCCCTTAACCCTCCCTCGTCGTTTCGAGCATTTCTTAAATATTTATAGCGATTATTTATTTTGGTCAAGAAATGCCATTTTGCGTACTTGTCATACTTGTTTCACCAATATTTCGTAATGCGCCATCTTTTTTGCATCATTAATAGTGATCGATGTTTTTTCTGTTGTAAGTAAATATTTTTATGTATTTATATAAAATCAATGAATCAGTTATTTTCGTTTTATAGAAACGTTTCAAGGATTTTCTATTATGCAATTTTTTAAATTTCAGAAAATTATTCTTAAATTAAAAATTTAATTTGAACGTGTTTGTAAAGCTTCATGAAAGATTAAACAATCACATTTTTCAATATTATGTGTGCAAACATCAGATCAAGTAGAATATTTATTCAGTTATTAACTTGGTGTAAATATTGAGTTTGTTTATTGTAGCTGCGTTTTAAAGAACATCGCTCTTTTTATGACTATTTCTTTTTTCAGCAAAATGTATGTCACTGTTATAGCTTTTATGAAAAATGCAAACTTTTCTTTTCATAAATTTTAAATAAGTGCAAAAATATTCCTATTATGATTTAATATTGTAATTTACCTGTTACCTTTTTTGTTTAATTTGATGACTAAAAAATGTCTACGTGCAATCTTTTCACTTTAATTGCGTAATTTGTTGACGGTTTCATAGTTTTATTCTTTTTTTGAATGATTAAACAACATAATTAAATGTTTTTTAACTATTTTAGTGTTCCTAAATCCATACATTATTACAATATTACTGAAATCTTAGTTACATGTTCAATTTAAAAAAAAGAAAAAAAAAATCAATTGGTAAACAAACATTGGTAAAACAAAGAGGGTAAGCAGTCTCTTTGTTTTTCTTCCTTTTTTTTTTTTTTTGGCTGTTCTTGCTCTTTCATCATACAGCAGCCAAAAAAAGAGAAGCATAACTACACCCTATACATATTGTACGTAGTACGATCCAAAAGTTCGGAGACAAGCTGTATAGAACCGTACCCAGAATAGTTCACATTACCGAAACACATCCACCTTTAAAAGGTCACCTTGAGGGACTATGTACTTCTGCTAGTGTTCATAAAACTTTTGGAATCACTCCTGGAAGTCATTTTTCGCTATCTTCTGTGATGCAGCTTTATCTTCACTTGACGGAAGAAAGCGGCGTCCATGCAAATGTTTTTTTTGCTGTGAACAGGTAAAAGTCACACGGAGCTAACTTCAACGAAACGTTATTTTACTTGTTTGTCATATCAGAGTATTGACCAATCGAACCGTGCATCCTCAACATGAAAGTCGCCTTCTTCCCTACGATGAAGTTAAAAGCAGCAGCGCAAGAGGCCTTACAGGAGGTTGCGTAAAATGTCTTCCAGGAGTGCTTCGAAAAGCTATACGAACGTTGGCAGAAGTGCATAGTCGTCCAAGGTGACTATTTTGTAGATAGATGTGCTTCGGTAATGTGAACTATGCAGGGTAAGGTTGTATACAATTTGTCCTGAACCTTTAGATCATACTACGTACGTATGTGTTTTCAACTTACTATTTCATAACGTTTTTGAGTGACGCAAGTTTACGCGCATGAAGACATCACAAGAGAATTTACGATAATTAACTGAGGAGGCGTTCAAAATGGATATTTCGGTCATCTATATGTTCTTAAATACATATGCATGTACAAATGTGCCGGAAAAACTTGTGAACTTTAAACCGTAAACTAGAAGTTTAGTTCAAAATCTGTTTTTTTTTTTTTTTTTTTGTGATTATACGATTCCTTATTCGTAGAAAGAAAGTAAAATGAAATGAATCAGCGATCCTTTAAATCCCTGATAATCTTATCAATTTATTTCTGTTTGAATTTTTTTTTTTGCCATCGGCCGACGGCATTGGCCATCGGCAATCGGCCATTTGGAGGAAAACAATCGGCTATCGGCCATCGGCCGTCTTTGAACAATCGGCCAACAATCGGCATCGGCCCATCGGTCAAAAAATGCCATTGGTCGAGCCCTACTGGCAATGGCATTGAACTTGGGTATTTTAGTTTCTTCCCATAAAATTTAAAAGCACTTATGAAAGGTTTTTTTTAAAGTATTAATTTGCTGATTCTAGAAAATATACAAACCTCTGACTGCTGCAACCTTTGAAAAACCTCGAAATCAAACCTCTTGTTATCTGCTTCTCTTTATGACCAAACTTTTCAAACATTTTCAGAAAAACTTTCAACGCAGTAGATCTTTCATCAAAGCGTCTCTCGTTGTAGAAAATTTTGTTTTCCTATACTTTTTTGTATTATTGCCTGTAAATGAAATCTGCGTACAATATTTTTAGTACAAATTTATGATATTGCCTTGAAAACAAAATTTTTTACCTTGAAAAGTACTTGAAAACTGCTTGAATTTTTTTCTGCCTAAAGGGTATGAACCCTGATTTCTGCGAACATTTTTTAGTTCTTCGAATCATAATATAAAGTCCGTTTTTACTTCCTTTTACAAAAAAAGAAGTAGTGCATTCGCGAAAAAATTTTGACCCAAAAATAGGCCTTAATTTCCATTTTGCTCGCCCCCGAATGAATGTTTGTTTAACCTAACCACACGTAGATATATGTCTAAGAACGTATAGACACCCTAAATATCCATTTTGACGATTCCCGAATTAATTACAACAAGTTTTCTCGTGACGTCTGTATGTACGTATGTGCGTATGTATCTCGCATAACTCAAAACCAGTGTGTCCTAGAAAGTTAAAATTTGGTACGTAGACTCCTAGTGGGACCTAGTAATGCACTTCCGTTTTTGGTTGCATTCGGATGTTCCTAAGGGGGTCTTTTACTCCTTTTTTGGGGAAAATCATTGTTAATATCAATGCAAACTCAAGTGGTGTCATAATTTGGCAAACACTTGGCGACATATTGCCAAGCTTTTGGTCGCCAAATTTTTTCGCTAACTTAGCGAAAAAATTTGCTTTAGCCCTGGCTAATGGGCGATAATTTTACTGAATATATCGAATACCTATTAAAGAAAATGTGCTGGTAAAATTAATGCATAGATGGAATGTGAAAAACTAGCAAAATGACCCTGTATTTTCTGAGTTGGAAATAATTTTGAGATACAATAGTTTTTCATTCGTTTTTTCTTTATCTGAGTTAGAAATAGTTTTGAGATACAATAGTATTCAATTGTTTTACATTTGGCTGAGTTAGAAATGATTGTGAGATACAATAGTTATTCTTTTGTTTTCTGCCAAAAAGAATTTGTTACTTATCGCGCTAAGGTATTTACAACTCTAGCTTCATCTCTACCCATAAAACTAAAACAGTAGTGGTAATGATGACAAGATATGTGTCGAAACGTAAACACGGCATTGAACTTTATAAAATTGAAATCCAAATACTAGTTCAAACATACTTGTTTATAACGATTTGTTTATTTATTTCTAAACGAGCTGATGCGTGCATCACATGACTTCCTTTTACTCCAATTCAATGTCATTTCCCCATTATTGGCAATTTTTATGTGATTCAATAGTTTACACTCTAAATATCACCAACTGCGGCCAAATTGAAACCAAATTGTAAAAAAACAAAACAAAAATCGCTAAATTTGTAGCCAAGTTGGTGACAAAAATTGGAGACCAAAAGACTGGCGATAAATCGCCAAGTGTCCGACAAATTATAACACCACTTGAGTTTACATTGAAATTAACAATGATTTCACCCCAAAAAGGGGCAAAAGAACCCCTTAGGAACATCCGAATGCAATCAAAAGGGAAGGTGCACTACTAGGCGCCAGTAGGAGTCAACGTACCAAATTTCAACTTTCTAGGACATACCATTTTTGAGTTATGCGAGACACATACACACATACATACGTATACATGCGGACGTCACGAGAAAATTCGTTGAAATTAACTCGGAAGTCGTCAAAATGGATGTTTCGGGTGTCTGTACTTTCCTAAGCAAATATCCACGTGTGGTCGGGTCGAAAAAAAAAACTCAACATTCATTCGGGGGTGAGAAAAATTTAAATTATGGCCGATTTTTAAGTGAAAATTTTTTCACTAATACAATACTTCCTTTTTTGCAAAAGGAAGTAAAAAGACTCACAATGATGTAATAAAAATTGTTCATAAACATAATGAAATTTTACGCCAGCGGAGAACGTTGATTTTTTGCGACATCGACGTATTTGAATGTACACATTTTTTTGAGCATACATCAGTGCTTAATTTGCACGGGAGCTCAACTCCTGTACTTCTTTTCAATATTGTATAAACTTCTGACACACGGAATTCTGGATATTTAGGTGCGAAAAAACTTTTGAGATCTATAAGACTCGCCATTTCTCTTATTTAAAAAAAAAAACATCTTTTCATATTATTTTGCTAATGCGTTATATTTTATTCCAATTGCAATCAGGGAGACAGAAAGGATGCTGTTTGAGTTTTTATACAGTGATTTTTCTTATATTAAACCACAAAACCATTCCTGGTCAATGTATGATTATTTTACAAAAATGAATAGTTTATGCTGTCGTGTGCAGGTAAAGGGCAGTAACTGCAATTTTTTTTCACTTTTTTTTTTTGTCATCAATTGTACGTTATTTTGGTTTCCGCTGAAAAGAAGGCGAAAAAGAAAAAAAAAACGTCTAATTCCAGCATTTTCCTGTTGTTAGTGTTGAATCCACCACACATTTCTTCAAATATCTCGAAAACTCATTTCTGCAGATACTGCGGTTTACCTACACACGGAGGTATGAGTGTGTAATATTAAAACATGAGTTTTATTTAACGAATATAGTTATATAAAAGTCAGGTTCATATAGAATTTTCAAAAATAAGTAATCGATGTATTACTCCTCCATTTGTTTCCAAGTTCTACATCTGCCAAAACAGCACGTGATCATTTTCCCGTAGGGTGGCGTAAATAATAGCATTCCCGAAATTTTCCCGCCGTTTGCACTAGTGCCACGAATAGGTATCTTGTGTAAAGTTCGTTTGATCAGCGTCATTTTCTTCCCATCTTGCAGCATCTGCCCAAGGCTTTGCTTCTCTTTGAGATCATTGGATCGACTTAATGACTTTTTAACATTCGTATCTTTTCCAACTTTTTACGGAAACGTGATCAGAATGTCCGCATTTTTTCTTCTTTTTCTTTTCTTTTTTTTTTTTGGTTAGTTTTACGTTTTTTGTGTTTCACTGTTTGTGTAGTTCGTTCTAAATAAACAAATATACTCTAGTGACTCCCAAAAGCACGGCTGAATTTGAGAATGCCCTGATAAAACTCGACTCTTAGACAAATGTATTTTTTAGGTTAAAGCCTAAAGAAATTTATTTATTGATTGATTACTTATTTATTTATTTTAAACAACGTTTCAGCAAAATTTTTAAAGGGAATGTTTTGTGGCAAAATGAGGAGTGAAAACTAATTTTGCTGGTATTCCTCCAAATTAAACTGACAGAGTGATTTTAAAAACTAATTTATTTATATTTTAGTATTTCCAGAGAATCAAATTTGAATTGTTAAAATTTGAGTCATTTGAGAGTTTCAAATTTTGATATGTATGTACACCATTACACACTGAGTCTTGAATGTATGCTGAAATTTACCAAGATTTCCATTAATTAACAATTTTAGCTTCTTGGGTCATTCCATAGTGACTAACGTAACATTCGCAGCTGATTTTCAAACTCTTTCTACTTACACCGGCAGTAAAAATGAATGTATTTTGGTTTAATATGCAGATTTAAAATGTACAAGGTGACTATTTTTCATTTCCACCAAGAATTTGAAGCAAAATAAGCGCTGGCAGGTGTTTTTTCACCAAAAAAGGCATTGTGACTAACGTAACATTTTTGCAACCCTGAGAAACAATGCTTATGTTGCGAGGCAAATTTTTCTGAAACTTACGCAGACATTTAAAATTGGCCGATATATTTGTAAGAGGTAAACAATCTATTTTTAAAAATGTAATACAGATTTGTTACAGATGAATCTTTTTTGGCCCTTAATGATACTTTTACGAAAAACTGTGTGTGACTAACGTAACGTGACTAACGTAACCATCGAATAACAAACAATGAATGCACATAAAATACATTTTATAATTGATTTCTTGCTCTTATATTACTTTTACACTTTTTAGGAACCTTCTTTGTGTTGCATAATGATTCTTTCTTTACTTTTTTTTCTATAATAGTGTAAGAAATTGAATGGAAGGATTCAGTTCAATTAACTCAATTTGAATGTGCGAAAAAAATAAACAAATAAAAAAAATGCTTTTACAAACTGAATAACATCATTCTTGGGCTAATTAAATCCTAAATATCTCTCTTTAAAAAAATTAACTTTATGCAAATTGACAGTTTCACCGAATTCTAGTATTCTGCCGATATACTAGTTATCGTCATAAGAAACTCCGCAGTACTTTTCAATGGCATATTATTTTTTAAGGTTTACTGATTCATCGAACGAATTGTGTTGTGCATGCTTTTGAATTAAAATGTAATATTGAAAAAAAAAATATTCGAACGTTTTTGCAGAATGCATTTTAATTCCAGATATCACCGCAAATGTTTGAATTTCTAAATGATCATTCTTGCATTTTCTGAAATATATGGCAGCAGCGCTTATTGTCACTGTATCATGTAACATCTTCAAATGTTTTCCAACGAGCAGCCATTACTTCATTTTAATAATAGGTGAACATGTATTTTCTAAAAAATAGAGACGTTCTTCTTTGTTCTGTACGTTCTGTACTTCTATTAACTTAATTCTTAAGCTTGGATTCTTGTGTCGAATGCTAATTCAGCAGGGTACTCAATTTGCTTTATTCACCTTTTTTCTTTTTTTAAATTCTTTAAATTGGAAGTATCTTTATAAAGACCTTTAAAAAAGTATTTTTTAAAGTAAACAGAAGGTCTATACAATGTAATTTTACTGGTATTTTTCACCCTTTATATTTTTAATCAATATAGAATGCATGTATATTCAAAATTGTACATGAAAATGTACATTAAATTAAATAAGTTTAAATATTAGCAGTCATTTTTAAAATGTTACGTTAGTCACATGCAAACTGTTACGTTAGTCACAGCTCAAATGTTACGTTAGTCACACTAATTATTTTATATCTACTGATACTGAAATAAATATTTTGCACTTTTTGAGAAGATATGATACAGATGTAAGAAAATAAAAAGTGCTGTTTGGTTCAATCATCTGGTTTAGTTTTTAAACAGAAAATAGTACATTTTCGTGACTAACGTAACGTAAATATTTTCAGTGAAATAACCAAACTAATTAAAGTACTTATCTTATAAGGTATGCAAAAATAACAGTCAATTTTATTCGATCAACATCTAATCATTTAGAATAAATATAGTTCTTTTAAAAATTTGCAAAAAAATTTACATTACATAAGAAAACATAGACGCATGTTTTTTGCACATGCTAAGCCTTTTCTACAACCTCGCACGTTTAAAGCCAGATGAAAAATACCGAATGAAATTTTTGCAAACTATTACTGGATTTATGTACTAGAAAGTATGCTGAATGAAATGATAGGTCACAATTAAGGCTTTGGGGAAAAAAAATTTCTGAGGTTGAGGTTGACATTTCTATGGAATGACCCTCTTCGGTTTTACCGAGAAACGCTGTCAATTCGTATTGTTTATTTTATTTTACTTTCATTT